>NC_028456.1:7797181-7932626 GCF_000263155.2 Setaria italica | reverse complement strand
TGGCGAGTGGGGCTCGGGAGAATAGAATGAAATGTTTTTTTGTGTAACCAGTGGCATTGGTGGGTAATTACCCACCAACTCCACAAGGAGGTTCGAAAGAGGTTGTTTTGGAGCAGCAAAAGAGGTGCTTTAAAACTCCAGTTCCATTTGCACTACAGCTCCATGGAGTTGGCTGCTCCATGGAGTTTTGGAGTTGGGGTGTTTGGCTAAATTTCTTGGTGGAGTTGCTAGAGTTTTAGAGTGGAGCCATGCCAAACAGGCCCTTAGAGTTGCTACTAGTGAGTTTAGTGGCTTCGCTCTATTTTGGTGTAATGATCTTTGCACTACTAATAATAATAACAATGCTAATGCTATACTTTAGACTTGGAATGTTTTAAAACAACGTATGAAATCTTTCTTTGTGCCTCCTTACTATCAATGTGACTTGCACTTGAAATTGCAAACTTTCAATCAGGGTGACAAAGGAGTAGAGGAATATTATCAAGAGCTAATTATTGGTTTAGCACATTGTAATATACATGAGGATGGTAAGGATACTTGTGCTAGATTCTTTGGTGGTTTGCATCATGATATACAGGATATTTTTTATCATAAAAATTGGACTAGGTTTAGCCGATTGTATCATCTTGCTCTTAAAGCTGAAAGGGAAGTATAGGGATGACAACAACAATAGACTGTCAGATCCAACACTAGAAGTTCCTTTCCATAGTGTTCCAACCTCGACAAGCCCAAGGCCCCTGTTGCTAAGCCACTAGTGACATCGCCTGCTAGTACACATGCTTTGGAGGTGAGCAATTTGTCTAATGTGCAGTCCCACACAAAGAAGAAGACTATTTCTCCTAGTGCTACAACTAGTAGCTCTACCAACATCATATGCCACTGCTACAAGGGCATGGGACATGTCATGAAGGATTGCCCAAGTTTCTGTACTTATATTACTAGCACCAATGGAGGATATGTAAGTGCTAGTGATGTTGAAGATGATTTGGCTCTTGCTGCTAACATTGTTGTATATTCGGAGGAGGAGTATTCTTGTGCAGCGTGTGTTGAGTACACAGGTGGGACATGAAGCGGACAAGCTACAACACCATAATTTTTTCCACATGTTTCTTATCGCCAAGGATTGTCGTGTTCGCAATATAATTGACAATGGGAGTTGCAACAACTTGGTTAGTTCAGATCTGGTCAAGAAGCTTGGCTTGACCACATGTGCGCATCCTCAACCTTACCACCTAGAATGGTTCAACAATAGTGGTAAGACTAAGGTAACTAGATCAGCGCATGTACACCTTTTCATTGGTTCATACCATGACTATGCTAATTTTGATGTTGTACCTATGCAAGCATGTTCGCTTCTATTAGGCTGACCATGGGAATATGATATTGATGCTTTACACCATGGTAGAACTTTCATGCATAAGGATAAGAAAATTAGTTTCCTTCCTTTATCTCCTGCAGATATTAGGAACCATGATAAAGAGCTTGCTGACATTGCTAAGAATGAACCTGCATTAGAATTGTATGGTGCTAAACACAATGAGATTAAATTAAAAGGAGGTGATTTACTTGCATACACATCTGCTACTGCTGCGCTATGTGATAATAAGGATGCACCTTGCTATACTATGCTTTGTCGTGTGTTTTGCCATGACCCGATATCTCGTACTTTGCATCATGCTATCACTAAACTTTTGCTGGAGTTTGATGATGACATGGAGTCGACTCGACTTTAAGAAAGGGAGGATGATGAGGACATCACCACGATGGATACACATGAGCTTCAGCCTTCTCCAAGTTACAAGTTGTCAACAACTTGGCCTCCACGTTCGGTTCGGATTTAGCCGACCACCCTGGACAAAAACAACAATATCTCCTTCATACGACATCCAAATGAAGTGTTCTTTGATGCGTTGAAAAGAAGACGATGAAGGATTTCATTTGATTTTGGTCCTAGCTCCAGAAATGTCATGGATGATTCCATGTGACCATGACAAGTTGCTGGGTCACCAATTTTGGGCCACGCTGGCCTTGTATCATGTCGGGTCTTAAGCCTATGTTGTGCCCCCTCCCTCCCCGGTCGCCCCCAACCCTAGCTCACCCCTTTTTGTATATAAACTCAGTAGCTGTCACTGCAGAAATTTGGGTTTTGTTTCGTTCTAGTTTTCCATTGAGAAACTGAGATTGATTCATAGTAACTATGACAACCAATCCTTCTACTGTGATCTAGGGCCCCTATTCTTTATCTCCTCAACTGTGTTGATTAGTCCTTTCAAATCGAGAGCTTTAACCATTTACTCAGATCTATTTCATATACATCTTCAATTTCAGGTTGCACATACTTTCTTGCTTGTGTTCTTCGATATGCTAGCAGGGAAAGCCTTCTTGCCAAGGTCAGTCGAGATGTGCTAGGTTGATAACCAACAAATCAGCAGTGTAGCAGTTGCAGGGGTTAAATCATGTTTGATTAGAACCCCAGATCATCAACATCGAGTTCTCCACCAATCGAATTATCCATACTTATCGGAAGATCGGGTCAGTGCTACATTAGATCTTGATGACAACTTTGTGGTTTAGAAAACTCTTCTTCTCTTTGCTCTTTTCATTGTAATGATGCTTCTTTTTCACCTTTGTTAGATTTAGTAGCCCGGCAATCCACCAGGGGGTTACCCAAGTGGTTGATTTATAGGCAAGGAGGATTGCGAAAACCAATAACTCGAAGGTGATCATGAGAACACAAGGATTTAGACAGGTTTAGACCTCCGAAGAGTAATATTTTTACGTCTTGTATTCTGGTTTGTATTGCTTTGCGCTGGAGCGTGGAATAGTTTGTGTGGGATTGGAAGCTCTCGGTAAGCTCCCTTGGCTGCCTTATATAGGCTGACGACCTAGGGTCACAAGTCGGTTTGAATCTAATCTAGTTGGTAGTTACATAGAAAGCAATCTAAGTCGGATTACAACAAGTATCCCGCAATATCTAGCTGATTTGAACCGCTCGACCTCCTTGACTTGTGCTCCAAGTATTTTCACATCCTTGGCCCACACATTCTGGTTGGGTGGGCCCACTTGTCAGGACTGGCCAGTATCCTGATCGGTGGGGACCCATGGGGTACCCATATCCCTCATGCTGCTGAGTGATGTGTAGGCGAACAGGAATCTGAGGTCATCGCAGCGAAGCTTGTAATGTGCTCGACTGAAGCTGCAATGGTGTCATAGTGATGGAGAGGTTATATAGTACTCAAAAATAAGAAAATAATAGCGAACACAAAGCCATACGCGGAGAGCGAAGTCGAGCACCGAGTTGATGGATGTCAGGCATCCAGGGGATTGAAGCGAAGGACATGAAGGGCATCGCAAGACGCACTCGATATGGAGTAGCCCCTGAGCATTGAAGCAATTAGTATAATCAGTCCAATAGTCAAAAAGGAAGAAAAAATTGATCCTAGAAGCAAGTCCTAGTGCCCGAGCACAAGGATAGGCAAAACCACGGAGGCACGCCAACCTGAAATAGCTTGAGCACGAGAGCTGGTAGAACCAAGGAGGCACACCGACCTGAAATAGGCACCTAGCCCCCGAGCATGAGCGTGAGGACTGGCGGAGCCATGGAGGCACACTGACCTGAAATAGGCGCCCAACCCTCGAGCGTGAGGGCGAGGACTAGTGGAAGCATGTTGAGTCGCATCCCACCCCGAGCCAGAGAGGTCGGCCAGGCGACAGGAGGCACGCTGAGTCATCTACGACGTCAAGCCGCCAAGCTTGGGAGCTAGACGAGTCATGGAAGCATGTCAAGTCACCTCCCGCCCCGAGCCAGAGAGGTTGGCCAAGCAACAGAAGCCACACCAAGTCATCTACGGCGCCTAGCCCCCAAGCTAGGAGCCGGACGAGTCGCAGAAGCACGTTGAGTTGCCTCCCGCCCTGAGCCAGACAGGTCGGCTGGGTGATGAGAGGCACACTGAGTCGTCTACGGCGCCCAGCCCCCAAGCTGGGAGCCGAATGAGTTACAGAAGCACGTCGAGTCGCCTCCCGCCCCGAGCCAAAGAGGTCGGCCGGGCAACAGGAGGCACGCCTAGTCATGTGCAGCGTCCAGCCCCCGAGCCTGGGAGCCTGCCAAGCCATAAAAGCACGTCAAGTCTCCTCCCGCCCCAAGCCAAAGAGGTTTGCCGAGCGACAGGAGGCACGTCGAATTGTCTATGGTGCCCAGCCCCTAAGCCTGGGAGGTCGGCCGAGTCACAAAAGCACACCAAGTCGCCTCTCGCCCCGAGCCAGAGAGGTTAGCCGAGCGACAGGAGGCACACCGAGTAGTTTTTGAGCTATAAAAGGACAATACAAACATTATGTAGCATAGTGTAGATCATTTAATAATTGAACAACTTGGAAGTTTAATTCGCTGTAGAAGTAAATTCTTGCACGTCCTCCTCTTGTAGGTCGTGTAATTTCCCCGGGTAGTTAGCCTATTACATTTAAGCACCTAGCCCTACTAACCACTACCCACAGAGAGGATGGCTTATCCCAGGCTATAACGCTAGGGCTGACCCGATGCTCGCATATAGGAGACGCGCAGGATGAGTCAAGGTTTCACGGATTATGACGTGTGCTACCCGAGTACTTTTGCTACCGTTAAAAGGGATAGACAAGACTGAGCAAGCAACCATCGGTGAACAGTTGTTGACGAAGCCAATGTCAGGTCCGGGTGATTGAAGTGGTCGGTGGTGCTGGCTGCAGGAGCAGTGGTGCATGGCGTAGTAGTCACGTCTGTGGGATGTCGCTATCGAGTCGTGCAACTTAAAGCTGAGTCGAAGGAGTGCCGTAGCTATTGCCGACCTCATGATCCATGCACGGTTACAGATGTGGGTATCACCTTAATCCTACAAGATGATTCGTAATCGACCAAGGCTCCATCACGCTATGCATGTATGCACACGTTAGCTCTTAGGAATAATTAGACGCGTAAAAATATGTAGTGGCCGATTTGATTGAAGAAAAGAACTAGAAATCGTGAAAGGGAAGATGTGCTCCCTGTGACATATGTTCTTGTAGATGAGTTTTCCTTGGCCACATGTATCAGCCATGCAGGTAGTCATGGAGACAACACCGGTGGAACGGCTGGGGATAGACGACGAATCTATCTGGACCCTTCATGTGTCCATCAAGCCAACAGAGATGGAGTCCTGGGCGGTCGCCGGCTTGGCATAGATGAGTGCAGCTCGGGAGCACTTGGTGGCCACCACAACTCCTACGCCAAGGTGATGCCGCGTGAAGCTGACAGCGCTCGGTCATTAGGAGAGGATTCGCACCTATGGATCTGAAAGAAAAGGCCAATATGTGATTAGCTATCGAAAAATCAGATGAATCTAATATCAACATGTGGAACGACTCACCCAATTATTGAATGACTACCATCAAATTTGCTGGGGAGGATCTCACGATCACCCCTACCTGGTGTGCCAACTATCGGATTTAGTAGCCCGGCAGTCCACTAGGAGGTTACCCAAGTGGTTGATTTGTGGCAGGGAGCATTGTGAAACCGAGAACTCAAAGGTGATCATGAGAACATGAGGATTTAGACAAGTTCAAGCCTTCGAAGAGTAATACACTACGTCCTGTATTCTGGTTTGTATTGCTTTGTGCTGGAGCATGGAATAGTTCGCGTGGGATTGGATGCCCTCGGGAGGCACCCTTGGCCACCTTATATAGGCTGATGACCTAAGGTTACAAGTCAGTTTGAATCATCTAATTTAGTCAGTTATTACATGGAAAGCAATCTGAGTCGGATTACAACAATATCCGGGCTGATTTGAATTGCCCGGCCTCCTTGACTTGTGCTCCAAGTATCTTCACGTCCTTGGCCCGCACGTTTTGGTCGGGCGGGCTCACTTTTTTGGACCAGCCAGTATCCTGATCGGTGGGCACCCATGGGGTACCCATATCCCTCAACCTCTTTAATTTCTTCTTCCATCTAATTAAGAATGGTAGCGGATCGATTTCGGGTCAGGTATCCGCGGGTTTTGGTTTCGGTTCCAAATTTTCACCCACGATTTTTCGGGTTTGTATACCTAAAATACCGTGGGTTTGGTGCGGGTTTGTAAACTTGCCCACGGTTATCCATCGGGCCTCAAAATTACTCAGCCCAGTAGAAGCCCATTAGTAACCCTACATATATAAGCGGCTCAACAAACAGCACCGCACCGCAGGTGGACAGCCGAGGAGGCTGCAGGCGGCCAGTGTCGCCACACCCCCTGATCGCCCCACAGTGTCGCCCGTCACTACACCCCCAGTCCGCACCGCCGCACCGCCAACCCTTCCCAGTCCACGCCGACTGCCACCATCCGGCAGTACCCCACGGCCCCACCTCACCGCACCGCCCCTAGTCCGTCCCGCGTGGCCTCGCCCCTCCCGGCTCTCGCAAGCATCCCGCCGCTGTGCGCTAGCGCCGTCCCTAGGTCCTTGGCCATGCTCTGCCCCGGCACCCCGACACGGCACCATGACGGCACGCTGGCACCCCGTGTCCGACGTCCTTGCCTCTGCTCATCTGCGGCTCCGCCTCGCCTTGATTCCAGGCGTCTAGGACCAGGAGGTATTAGCAGTTTGGCACATCTCTTTCCCTAGATCTCAAATTTTGGTGTTAACTCTTGGACTCTTGGTGGCCTTGATGCAGGCAGCAGACCACCAAGGGGATTTGGATCGCCGTGAATCGTGATTTGGATCACCTAGGGCCAAAGGCCGGCCGTTGGGGTCCTTGGGTACTTTGGTGAGTAATCAGTAATGGCATAAATGGTCCGTTCCAGTGCTTGGAATGTTGGTTTCTACTTTCTACTTTCTAGATAAGAGAAGTATACTGCATGAGTCATACATTCTACTCTATAATTGTATCAGCTTACATGTTCATCAAACTTCATTCTCTTTCCCAGTCCCAGGATTATGATCATGAGATGCTAATAGCCTTGGTTGCTTTCAATGTGAATAGCATTTTTATAACTGAAATAGGAATACGTAGACAAGTTACTCATTTCAATGTGAATACTAATTGTGCCTTCCTGTTACTCATTCACTTTTAAAATGAATAGCAGGAAGTGAGCAATGTCAGCTCCTAGTGCTACGAGTGGATCTCAAGCTACTGCAGCATCTCAATCTGTGGGTTCTCATCCTCAAACTCATAGATGTCTTGCAGCCAATTCAGTAACACCACCATCCAATTTAGTAGCACCGCCATCAACTGATTCTGCAACTATAGGTAATATTGATGTGGTAGAGGTAGAAGATGATGTTCCTATTGGTACTAAGAGGAAGCTAAGATCTGAAGTATGGAAAGACTTCAATTTGATTAATGTTAGTGGGGTTTGGAAAGAAAAATGTAAATGGTGTAAAAAACATTTAGGTGGGGAGACAAGAAATAGTATAACTCACTTGAAGAATCATATTGCTGTATGTCCAGACAAAGCTACTAGAACAGGTTTAACACAGTCAACTCTTAAATTATCTGCAAATCCACAAGATGGCATAGTCACATTAGAGAAGTATGTGTTCGATCAAGACGTCACTAGGAAAGAACTTGCTTTAATGATTATTGTCCACAAGTATCCTCTTTCCATGGTGGACCATATTGGATTTCACAAGTTTTGTGCAGCATTGCAGCCAGCATTCAAGGTAGTGTCTAGAAACACAATTAGGAAGGATATCTTGGATATGTATCAACTGCAGAAGCAATCTATGGTGAATTATATCAAGAAATTGAGTTCTCGTGTTACTATTACTATGGACTTGTGGACAGCAAACCACCAGAGGAAAGGTCACATGGCAGTTATAGCCTATTTTAGATGAAGATTGGAAGCTAAAAAGTTTTCTTATTAGGTAACTTTAAACAAGGCATTTTTTCTTGTGTTATGCATTTATTCCATTAAGAGCAAACTGTCCACCACAACCACAATCACTTATTCACTTATGATATTTTCTTGTTGTAGGTTTATTTATGTTTCAGCACCACATACAGCGGAGGTTATAACTGATGTTCTTCATGAAGTTCTCCTAGATTGGCATATTGAGAGGAACCTGTCCACTATAACTCTCGACAATTGTAGTGTCAATGACAACCTCATGAAGAATATGATTGGCACTAATGGTGATGACCTTGCAAAGAACAAGGCTACTATGGAAGGCAAGTTACCACTCCTCTCTTGTATGTTGAAGGGCAAATTAATTCAAATGCATTGTGCTGCACATATTTTAAATCTGATTGTGAAAGATGGAATGAGTGTCATGGAGAATGGAATTGATAAAGTGCGTGATAGTGTTGCATATTGGTCAGCCGCTCCTAAAAGACATGAGAAGTTTGAGAAAATGGCAGCACAAATTAAAGGAAAATATGGAAAAAGAATTGCTCTTGATTGTAAAACTAGATGGAACTCAACTTATATCATGCTTAGCACTGCACTACTTTACCAAGATGTTTTTGAGAACCTTGCTTCTCGTGCTCCATGTGTTCCATCTGAAGATGATTGGAAGTTTGCTAGAGAGCTTTGTGATAGGTTAAAGATGTTCTATGATGTAACTGAGCTACTATCAGGCACTAGATATGTCACAGCCAACCTTTTCTTCCCCAAAATATGAAACATTTTTTTTGCAATTAGGAAGTGGCAAAGCAGTGATACTCCTAAGGTAGAAGAAATGTCTATGAAAATGAAAGAAAAATTCAACAAGTATTGGTTAGATGTGCATGGTTTGATGGCTATTGCTGCTGTCCTAGATCCTAGGTTTAAATTGCAACTGTTGAATGCTCTTTTTCTCAAAATTCATGGGTTAGAAAGTGTAGCTATGGAAGCTATCAACAAAGTGAAAGACTTGTTGTACAATCTGGTTTTGGATTACCAAGGTGCTATGGAGGATGTTGCCACAACAGTTGGTGCTCAAACTATACCTAGTGCTCCTACTCATATGGAAGATGAGGATTGGATGGACACTTTTGATGATTACATGTCCAAGCAACCAGCTGTGACCTCCACTTATGTGCATACAGACTTAGATTTGTACTTGGAAGAGCCACTGCTGCCTAGGACACAAGAGTTGGATATCATTCAGTGGTGGCAACTTGCAGGGTTGAAATACCCAACGTTACGAATGATTGCATGTGATGTTCTTGCTATTCCTATGAGAATAGTGGCATCCGAGTTAGTCTTTAGTACAGGTGGAAAAATAATTAGTCCACACCGTAGTAGGCTTGCACCATCAATGATACAAGCACTTATGTGCATGCAAGCTTGGTCTCATGCCGACATGTTGGGTATGTCAGAAAGTGCAATTTCTATAAGTATGTGTAATATATTCTTCATTCCGGATAAGCAATGGTATTGTTGTTTGCTTCAATGTAGGTTCTCAATCCACTTTTGTTGGTGCTTTGATGACTTGTCTTGATGAAAAATATGAAGAAATGGTATTGTTGTTTGCTTCTATAGTTCTATTTTCAACTTGTGAATTTACACTGCGTTCAACATTTTAGTAATGAGCTATTCTCTCTATTTTTATTTCACAGGATGAAGATGATTCCACAATAATGGATGAATGATGAACTGATCAAGCAAAGTTTAATTCCCCAAGTTGGCATCTTTGTACTAGTTATCAAATTGTTATTGTACTGGTAGTGTTAAGATTGGTATTGTTGTTGTACTCAAATTCTCAAAATCGTTTAAGACTTGTATTGTTAATGGTACTCAAATTATCCCTGAACTTGCCCCTAAACTTTATGTTGCATTGCTGCTGTTACACTTGTATTGTTGCTGATATTCAAATCATTTTAGAGTTTTGGTTAATCCGTCGGGTTTCGGGTACCCACAGGTTTCGGTTTCGGGGATGGATTTTCACTCTAAACGGTTTCGGTTTCGGATTTCAGTTTTGGGTCCCCAGACACTCCACATGAACCGAACC
Source organism: Setaria italica (assembly GCF_000263155.2). Lineage (NCBI taxonomy): Eukaryota > Viridiplantae > Streptophyta > Magnoliopsida > Poales > Poaceae > Setaria > Setaria italica. The sequence continues at coordinate 7,922,714 of NC_028456.1, read as the reverse complement.
CACCTCGTTGCCATCCTTACATCTGATCATCATCCTTTGAAATCCTTGCTATAAACATTAGGCACTTAGGACGAATATGTTTGAGTGAACCACACTCAAAACATCTCGGAGGGCCAAAATTCCCTCTCTTGATCTAAGTTTCTGCAAAGCTTTACTAATGCGAGTAGAGAGGAGTGCCAAATCATGTTCCAGGAGTTGTTCTAGTTGTTCATTAGTTAGTGAAGGCAAACAAGATAAAGCATAGCTACTTGAAGAATTATCATTATGAGACATGCTAGATTGTGAAGTTGAAGCAATTGATTTATAACCATGCTTCCTATCAAGAACATCTAGTTCATGAGTTTTCAATTTAGAATAAAGCACATCTAGTGTGAGAGAACTCATGGTAGTTGATTCTTTGAATATAAGTTAGTTTCATGTCCCAAATAGACATGTCTAAAGCACCAAGTAATTGTCTATCATTAGCAGCATCAGTATATGTAACTCCAACAGCATGTAAATTGCTAGGAATTTTATTAAAACGTGCAAACAAATCATCAACAGATTCACCAAGTTTCATCTCAAAGCACATGTATTCTTTTTTAAACATATCTTGGCGCACCTCTTTTACTGAATTTGCACCTTCGTGATAATCACAAAGTGCTTTCCATACCTCATATGCCAACTTGTGATGAATAAAACGGTCGAAGTCACTCCTTCCTAAACCTTGGATGATCAAATTCCTAGCCTTGTTGTTGTTCTCCACATTTGCTCGATTAGTGTCACTGGCTTGATTAGGTACTTGAAAAAGAGTAATCACCTTCTCCCAAATCAGCGAGCCTTGTGATTGAATGTATGCATCCATCTTTGCTTTCCAGAATTGAAAATCAACACCATCGAAAACACACAGTTTTGTGGAATACCTATCCATTGCTATTGATTCTAATCACTGGTTAACATGAATTAGAAAATATACTACCTCTGGTACCACTTATAGGATCGAAGCCCTCGAATCTAGCTATCAGAGGGGGGGGGGTGAATGATAGCACAAATCGCAGCAGAAAATTTTTCACCCTTAAAACAAATTCTGGATACTCCACTAAATCAAGTGTCATTCTTACACCATAACTCCTAAATTTGTGAAACTTGGTAAAAAAACAATATATGAAATTATGAAGCAAACCCAAACTGGAATCACGTCAATCGGAGGTCTACAACTCAAGATATAAAATAAAAATCAGACTGTGTCAGATGGTGCTGAGAATTGATTAAATCCTAATTTATTGATTAAGCAAAATATATGAAAGGCTCATCAATCAAAAATATCAGATCAAAAGTTCAATGCCCTAACACGGTTTTGGATGGATCAAAATAGTTATAATCACGTTGTTGAAATCAATCTAAAACCAAAACCGTAAACAAGATTGAGCATCCGAAACAAAGAGCGAAGAGGAAGAGCAAAGATTACCAACACATCACTTACGAAACATTGATCTTTATTGCATCAAAGACCTCCGAGTGATCCTAAAATCCTAGATGAATCCCTTTTCTCTCTATGAAAAACAAAACCAGCACCGCTTCCTCATGTCGCTGTTCGCCACTGCTCCAAAAGCATCGGCCGTCATGACCGAACCCTCCTGGTTCGTGCTCTTTTTATTTGCCCAAGTCCAACCCGGCCAACATGACCACCTGACTGAGCCACGCAGTCGAACTAACCAACTAGCATGTTGTTGGTTCCCTTTTCTTACTCGGCAAAGCCTAGCATGTATGAGCCTCTCGCATGCATGCATGTACGTAACCAGTCCAACCTAATTAAAAGTGGCACCGACTCCAGGTCTTCATGCGTGCAGCCCCACTGCCCACACGCACGACCACCACAGCTACAAACTCGTGTAGCACCACGTTACTGAGCCATCCTTGGCTTGTGTCTCCTCAGCACGTCTAGACCACTCACACACCTCGAGCAATGCCTGACATATACACCCGACAACCATGCTGTCACAGCTAGCGATGCTAGCTCCTCCAATCAGAACGTTGGCAGTCGCGTTCCAATCAAGATCATCCGTCGACACCGAGACACATGCTCGCGTATCGACAAACCTTCACATGCACCGTTCTCTAGCCTGAAAGCCTTGCATGACAACCTTAACTAATATGACCTAGTTCCCTTAACTTAGTCCCACTACTGGAAAACTGAGCATTCATCCTAAGGCTCAGTACCGGTTGCGTTTTGTATATTAGTACCGGGCTGTCGGGGGGAAATATTAATGACTTTGTTATTCTCCTTATTCGACCGTCGTAAGGGCCCAGGCCCACCTCCAGTGACAGTGACCTCCACCGACTTGGCACAAATAGGGAATATTCTGCTTTGCCTCGCCCAACCCATGGTCCTAGGGTCGGACGTGCCCGACCGCCCGAGGACCGCTCCACATCCCTCACCGCAAGGTTCCACCTCGCCCGACCCTGGGCGCAAGGGGTCGGACGCGCCCGACCCCTCGCCACAAGGCTCCGTCTCACCCGACCCCGGGATGCTGGGTCGGACGCATCCGGCCCCACAGATCAAAGCTTTGCCTCAACCGAGGACATGCGCGGACCTACAAACGAGGACGCAGATCTCATGGGTCCTCACCGATCTCGCCATAAATGCAGATGGGACGCTCATGTTCGGAATACGGCTCTAACACACGGAGAGGCGCCTGCACTCCTCGACGCGACCAGCCGGAATGTTGGGCAGTGCACTGCTGCCACGACTGCACCGTCCTAACCCCCCATTGTAACGTCCGTCATAGGGAACTCATCGCCCATGCTACCTGACGGAGGACGGCGCACCGCCCGGTTTCTCGCTTGGCCTGGCAAGAAGGGCACATCGGTCATGCCCCCCAGCCAGCACGTGTGGCTACAGTAGTCAGCATCGCCCGCGACGTGCACGGCTATAGTGGCAAGTCATCATCATCAACTCGCACGTCTACAGTGGTTGGTCACCACGCACGTCTCACGTGCTCGGTTACAGTGGCCAACCGCTGGGTCATCGATGGGACCCAACGGCAACCACCCCTCCTCGGTGGCCATGCTGACAGGATGTAGAAATTAGAAGGGAAGGCGGCAACCCCAGTGGCTCGGCCTGTCTCCCTGTGCTTTGCCTTTCTTGCTTACCATTCTACCTTTTTACTTTCCTTACGCCCAGCTCATTTGTAACCCCTGTATCCTCCTTGCACTATAAAAGGAGACCACGGGGCCTGAAGGCAAAGGATCCTGGGAGACCGAACCCCGAATTCACCCAAGTACGAACTAACCGAACCACCAGACAAAAAACACCCACAGAGACTTGGGACCAGCTTCCCTCTTTCGCCCGTTTGTAACCCCTACTACAAACTTAGCATGAGTAACACGAGCAACCTCCCACACTGGACGTAGGACAATTCCAGTCCGAACCAGTATAAATCTCGTGTCCTCACATGCAACCATCCGAGCCTTACGTGAATAGAAAACAAATTTACTTGCCGGAGTCTTGACCCGTGATTCTTGACACCAACATTTGGCACGCCAAGTAGGGGGCCTTTGCGCGTACAACGATCATCACCAGCTTTGGATGGCCAACCACGACATCGGCTTCGCTCCTAGCTCCCACATCCGCTTCGGGAGCCTAGACTTCCTCACCACGGGAGAGGGAATCGAGCTGATACCTCTCCTCATCCTGCCCGCTCACCCCGTCACCTCCGGCTCCGCCGCCAGAACAGTGGTGAGCGGCCAGGCGCGCACCACGGGAGCTCCTTCGGAGGAGCGGCCCTTTGGCCTACGCATCATTGTGACGACTTACGGTCATCTCCTAGCACGATCCATGTTCGTGCCACCCGTGAACAACAAGTTCCTGGGCGTAATGGAAACGATCTCCGACGCTGGTTTCGACAACGGGAGCCTCCACCCCTCGCGTGAGTGCTTCATGGCCGACGTGCACTCCGCGGGGTCCAACAATGACGGCGGCAAAGGGAGGCAGCGCACTCCCCCACCACGCGCCAAGGTCCCAGAGTAGCCTCGGCTGCCGGAGGAGTGCACGGTGCCCAATCAGGAGGTCGAGCACCCCCGCAATGAAGGCAGAGCACGTCAATGGGCACGTGATGTCCAGTCGTGCATCTGCAAGGATGAGGATCATCCTCAACTCTTCGCACACGCCAGCCAAAACATCACCACTGCAGCGGTCCTACTCCGATGACTCCCCGAGCCAGCGACGCTCGAGGAGCGACAGGCCCACCAAGAGGTGCGCAACCTGTTTGAGTGCGTCGCAGTCCAGCAGGCGGAGAGCTCCGTGTCCCGGCAACGCGGGCACAACACCAGCAGGGCAGTGCCCACCGCGCCTCCCGAAAGGTGTGAGGAGTCTGTCCACCAGCCTCCCCCAGGACAGAACCGGGCTGCGCCCGCTCGACGGACCCACATCACCTGCAGGTGGCGGAGCCCCATCTGTCCACCGGCGCTTTGGTCCCGTCCGCGACGCTCGTGACACCCTGGACGCGCGGAGGTGCTCCCGCACAGACAGGGAGGATGGAGTCGACTGCGGCTACCACGTCTACTATGGTGACCGCTACGACAGCGAAGAAGACCGGAGCCCGAGCCTCGACCTAGCGGGGCCCAGGGCCTTCTCCGCGCGCATCCTAAACGTGCCGTTCCTGGCACATTTCATGCAGCGCACCAGCGTGGCCAAGTACTCTGGGGAGACGAACCCTGGGCTTTGGCTCAGCAACTACCAGCTCGCCTGCCAGGCAGGTGGGGCGGATGATGACCTGTTCATCATCCGCAACCTCCCTCTTTTCCTAGTCGACTTCGCGCGAGCCTGGCTAAAAAACCTTCCCTCAGGCCGGATCCGTAACTGGAATGACTTGAAGGACATCTTCATGGGGAACTTCCAGGGCACGTACATGCACCCTGGAAACTCCTGGGACCTCCGAAGCTGCCGTCAGGGGTCGAATGAGACTCTCCGAGAGTACATCCGACGCTTCTCCAAGAAGCGCACCGAGCTCTCCAACGTCACCGATGCCGACATCATCGGGGCCTTCTTGGCAGGGACCTCTTGTAGGTCCCTGGTCCACGAACTGGGATGTACCACCGAGGAGCTCCTCAACATCGCCACCAACTTCGCCTCGGGTGAGTAGGCCGTCGGGGCGATCTTCAATCGCTCCAAGGGCAAGGCAAAGCGAGAGAAGCACGCCGACGAAGGCACCTTCAACTGCCAGAAGAAGAGGAACATCGAATAGCTAAGTCACTTTTACCCTTAGCTATCATTTCTAAGCTATGTACATGCGCCTCCACCATTTTTGTTTGTGAAAAAAGGGGTGTTTTGAGTTGCTTTCGCTAAAGTTTTGTTCCAAGCTTAGGGATATCCGACCCTGGCTCTGCCCCAGGGTCGCATATCCCTCGGGGGCTATCAAGGGCTCCGGCCCAAGACACTTGGCGTCCTCTCAAAACATCATTTTTTCCAAACTGACCCTCTTCCTAAAAGTTTGGGCATGAAAAGAGAGGAGTGCGCGAACGATGCTCGGGCAAGCCCGATTGGACTGCAAGAAACCCACGCCCCAGCGGCTACGGTGCCTTTGCTCATCAGCGCTTCCTGACGCGCCCGACTCACACTCTGAACTTTCCAAACCCAAAAAACAGAAAGAGGATCGAAAAGTTTTTCAAAAAAATTGCATAAATAGACAGGCCTCAGTGGCCATCGCAAACGCAAGTTCAGGGTTACTTAATTCTTTACATATTTTTGGGCATCTTTGCCCGATACAGCTAACTCTCATCACGGGTGCTCCGGCGGGACGGCTTCCTCCTCCAAGAGCTGCGCCAAGGCCTCTGCAGGAGAAAGCACCGACGCGCTCATCCCCTCCTCTTGGACCACCCTAAGGTCTTCGCAGATGATGCGGACGACGTCCTGCAGGTTGGCGTGCTCGGTGCGCTCCGCAAGGTCGCTCTCAAGGCCTACCCAAAAAATCCCACAAAGTCAGGAACCAGCGCAACGCTACAAGCGAAGAAACGAGGACAACGAAGTCCTTACCATCAGATTGGGCTCGCAGCAGACGTTCCCAGTCGACTCCTTGGGATACAGCGATCTGAAGACCCTGCAGCTGCGACTAGAGCCGACGGACCTCCTTGCTCAGGTCGGCCACCATCTTCTCAGTCTCAGCCTTCTGGCCCGCCTCGAGGTCGCAATCTCGGCTGGCCGCATCACGCTCCTGCCGAGCGGTGTGCCGCTCGTGCCGGATGCACTCGACGGTCTTCTGAAGAGCTTCATGCTCCTTCTTCAACCGGGCGAGCTCCTCGGCGTCACGACGGGCCTTCTCGGCGACGACCTGGAGCTTGTCCTCCGTCCTCCGCGTGCCTTCCCATGCCTCCTCCTGCGCTTCCAAGGCGGTGGCATTCTAGTGTGCGGCGGCGAGCTGCCTGGCCAGCTCCCCATTCCGTCGCGCCTCCCTGGAGAGGTGTTCCCACACCCCCCGCTCGCACCGAAGGAACTCAGACTTCCCCCAGCTGCAGTCCTGAAGGGCCTGCAGAATGTTTTGCGCTTAGAAATTGTTTGAAAAAAGAAGGACGGAGAAAGGTCACCATAGCTCAAACTTCACCCCATTCGTGGTGCCATAGGGAGGTGCTGCCAGATTGAAGATCATTTCTTGGGGATTTCACTCATTCAAGTGTTCTAAAGGTTAGAAACTTCATCCTCCCTTGATACATGGTCAGTATACTAAGTTTTATGCTGAGCTAGATTAATTTATGGTTTTTAGAATAAAGTATAATGGAGAAATTTTTCATTTATATGCATGTGTTATTTAGAGCTCATATTTGTGATTTCTAGAATATCTACAATTTTTTGGATGCTATATTTCGTATTTGTCAAAGATATTGATATGACGTTAGAGAAATAATTTCATAGTTTAGTATTTTTCAAATATGAGCTAAATAAATTATGGCAAATGTGAGCAAGATAAATTATGGTACATAGAGATAATAAGATGAAATAGAGGTACATAATTAGTAATATTTAGAATAAGCTACAAAACTCGCGAAGTCGACCTTAGAGAGGTAGCCAAGCTCATCTGCATTTCCATGAGAAAGTAATTAAGAACACGAATTCCATAAAATTTTGTACTAGTGAAAGATTGTTTGCACTCATTCTTGTTTAGTACAAAGGTTCATGGTACCTTGAGAGGAGCTTCTTTGTGAACCGGCGTTGGTGTTCCTCGTCGCCTTCTCCCTGATCGCGTTCTCGTTCACGCTGTTGTTGCACTTTGCCACTTCGCACCCGCCGACGGCGCACTTGAGTTTGTCGTACTGTATCATGTTGTTCGGGTCTGAAATTTAAATTTTTGTATTCCTATCTAAGCTTTTAGCAACATTTCAGTTTAATGGTATTTATTTCATGTTTGTTATGTTTCATTTATAATTGTATGATAGATCAGAATATCTTTGGTTCGGTTATATTTTGTAGATGGATTGACAATGGATGTACAACACAAACAAACATTCCATGGAGTACATTAATGGCTTGCGTGATTTTCTCGATCAGGTAGAATCCAACAAACTGCTGTCCGGTTCCATTTGTTGTCCATGCAGAAATTGCAAAAATGAGAAGGATTACTCATCCAGAAAGACTGTTCATGCCCACCAGTTCTAGATTCATACCTAACTATTTTGTTTGGACCAAGTATGAGAAAAAAGGAGTTATGATGGATGCTGAAGAAGAAGATGACAACATTCCTGACTGGATGCAAGGAGGTACCTTTGCAGATGCTCCAATGGGCGAGGTTGAAGAAGAGATGGGTAAGGCAGAAGATCCTATTTAGGTCAGGTGTTGCGAGATGCAAAAGGAAGACTACGAGAATGTGAAGGAGTTAAAAAAGTTCAAGCATATGTTAGATGATCATAAGAAATTGTTGTACACAGATTGCAAACAGGGGCACAAAAGTTGGGTACCACACTTGAAATGTTGCAATGGAAGGCAAAAAATGGAGTTTCTGACAAGGGTTTTGATGAGTTAATGAAAATCGTATAGAACATGCTTCCCGAGGGGAATGAATTGCCATCCTCAGCGTACAAAGCAAAAAAGGTTGTTTGACCTCTGGGTTTGGAGGTACAACAGATACATACATGTCCTAATGACTGTATCCTCTATCGCGGTGAGGAATACGAGAAATTGGAGGCTTGTCCTGTGTGCCAAGCACTGCGTTATAAGATCAAGCGAGATGACCCCAGTGATGTTGAGGGGCAGGCCAGCAAGAAGAATGTTCCTGTGAAGGTAATGTGGTATTTCCTTGTAGTACCACGGTTGAAGTGTTTGTTCAGAAATAAGGCACATGCAAAGTTGATGCGTTGGCACATAGAAAAACGTAAGCAAGATGAAATGATCAGACATCCCGCTGATGGGTCCCAATGGAGAACTGTTGATAGAGAATTTCTTGAGTTTGAAAAGGATGCAAGGAACATACGGTTAGGTTTAAGTACAGATGGATTCAATCCATTCGGTGAGTTCAGTAGTGGTCATAGCACTTGGCCTGTGACCTTATGTATGTTCAACCTTCTGCCCTGAATGTGCATGAAGCGAAAGTTCATTATGATGCCGGTAATTATCCAAGGTCCAAAACAACCTGGCAATGACATTGATGTTTACTTAAGACCATTGGTTGATGAACTTCTACTATTATGGAAGGAAGAAGGTGTACGTGTGTGGGATGAGGACAAAAATGAGACTTTTAATCTATGAGCATTGTTGTTAGTAACCATCAATGATTGACTGGCGCTTAATAATCTATCTGGACAGTCAAACAAGAGATTTTGAGCATGTACGCAGTGTTTAGATGATACTTGTAGCATGTATTTAAAACACTGTAGGAAGGTCGTGTATATAGACCATCATCGATTTCTTCTTGCTAAGCACCCTTAAGAAAGAAAGAGAGGCATTTTGAATGGGACGAAGAAAAATGTACTAAGCTCGTTTAGCGTAATGCTAAACGTGTATTTTCTATGATAAAGGACTATAGCATGTATTTGAAACACTGTAGCATGTATTTGGCAAGAGCTCTGGTAGTCAGTCTCTTCCGAACGACAAGGATGAACATGCACCCATGTGGAAGAAGAAGTCTATATTTTAGGAGCTACCTTATTGGGAAGTCCTTAAGGTCCGTAATGCAATTGATGTGATGTACTTGATGAAAAATCTTTGCGTGAACGTGCTTGGCTTCCTAGGTACATATGGAAAGGCGAAGGATACAATTGAAGCACGTCGGGACCTGAAACGTATGAAACAACGAGATGGCCTACATCCGGAAAGAGACATAATGGACATTACTTGCATCCTGCCAGTTACACTCTCAGCAAGGAAGAGAAGGAAAGCATATTTGAGTACTACAATAGTATCAAGGTCCCATCAACCTACTCCTCAAATATATAGGCAATAATAAATTTTAAACAAAAAAAATTTATAAATCTAAAGGCCCATGACTGCCACGTCCTGATGACACAATTGCTACCTGTTGCACTGAGGGGTATTCTACCAGAGAATGTGAGAATGACAATCGTGGAGCTATGTACATTCCTCAACATAATTTTTCAGAAGGCAATCCATCCAAACAATCTACTAAAGCTGGAGAATGATGCGGTGCAATGCCTTGTCAGTTTCGAGATGGTCTTTCCACCTTCCTTCTTTAATATTATGACTCACTTTCTAGTCCACCTTGTTGAAGAGATTTTTATTCTCGGTCCTCTATTTCTACACAACATGTTCCCTTTTGAGAGGTTTATCATAGTTCTGAAGAAGTATGTTCGTAATCGTGCCCGTCCGGAAGGAAGCATCGCAAAGGGATATGGAACGAAGGAGGTCATTGAGTTTTGTGTTGACTTTATTGACAACTTGAATTCGATTGGAGTCCCTGTATCATGCCATGAGGGGAGACTAAAGGGAAAGGGCACACTAGGGAGGAAAGCTTGGATGGATATTGATGAGGATACATTTCCTGCAACAATCATCCCTGGTCGCTCCATATATGGAGGAGCACAAGGCTATTGTATGGTCCTCAAACCAAGGGAAGACTGAGGCATGGTACTTTCGCCTCTTGGTTGTGGCGATGACTGATGGGTGATGACACAATTGAAGAACAACTAGCATGGTTGGCTAGGGGTCCATCTATCTCCGTATCAACATTCCAAGGATACGAGATAAATGGGTACACATTTTACACGAGATCCGAAGACCAAAAGAGCACAAACCAAAATAGTGGTGTCTGTATAGATGCAATAGACAACAATGGAAAAAAAGACAGATACTATGGTGTCATTGAGGAGATATGGAAACTCGACTATGGACCTTTGAAAATCCCTCTATTTCGGTGCCAATGGGTGAAACTTACTGAAGGTGGCATAACGACAGACAACTATGGGATGACAATAGTGGACCTCAACAAGATTGGATACAGAGACGAGCCATTCGTCCTAGCCAATGCTATAACTCAAGTTTTCTACGTGAAGGACATGTCAAGCAAACCAATAAGGAAGGATGCTAATAATTCAGATGACCAGCCAAAGCACCACATAGTTCTTATAGGGAAAAGAAAAATCATTGAAGTTGAGGACAAGACTGACATTTCAGAAGATTATGATAGTTTCAATGATCTTCCTCCATTTTCAGTCAAGGTTGACCCAAGCATCCTGTTAGCCAAAGAGGACGCACCATACTTAAACCGCGACCACAACCAAGGGACGTTCGTCAAGAGGAAGGTTATTAACGTTCAATTAGTTGATGTTGCATAATGTATTAGAACAATTATGTTCTGTTTTTGGTTATTGTAGTGGCACCACCCAAATTAAACTAGCTTAAGTATGGTAACCATCATCTCAATGGTTAATCTAGTCACACACACTTAAAATGATGTAATTCGGCAGTCTGTCGGGTCAAGCTCCATTTAACCACTGAATATCTCGATCGAAACAACATGCAACAAGTCTCACACGAAGGTGAGCGCAGATGATACAACATGGAATTCAGTTTACAAGCATAGAGTTCCCAGCTTAAATTACAAACCGAGTACAAAATTCATAAAGATTACAAGCCAGAGTTCTTAATAAAACACAGTAGAAGTCTAAAAGGTAAAGCACGAATAAGGATACATGACGACATGAGTAGCCCGCCAACATGTCATCCAGCACGAGACCACATCAAGGTGAGGCTGGAGACCACTCAACCGACCACCCTTCAAGTAGAGAACGCCCATCCCAAGGGTGATCGGCAACCAACTCTATCATCTCTTCACTAAGGCCTGAAAGTAAATAACACCTAGAAACATAATGCATAAAGTAAACATGTATTTAAGATAATTGCATAGTTTTGAAATTAGGGGTTATGCTCCAGGACTTGCCTTCGAGACTAGCCTTGGGCTCTTCTGAACTTTGGTTCAGGTCTTGGTATGCTTCAACTTGAGAGGCTTCGAGCTACTTACTCTCGGATGCGATGATCAACTCGTCAAGACCGTCGACTAGCGGGTTATCCACATGGAAATGCATATGTCTGAGTTGATTGAAAGGTGATGACTCATGCACAAAGTCAAGTTTAGAGAGTGCAGCAACTCAATCATACATCAAGATAACTTTGCAGCAACTCAACCATACAACATTTAAAGATCAACGAAGAGCATACAAGTATATCATTATCTACACAAGGAACACTAGAGTTTTCATGTGAGACATACCATTATCAAACTATGCCAATAATATTTCAGTAGCTTTGGTTGCAGCATGGCATGAATACCATGTCCTAAATATGTGATTTAGCATGTCATGATGGTATCTACACAAGAAACACTAGAGTTTTCATGTGAGACATACCATTATCAAACTATACCAATAATATTTCAGTAGCCTTGGTTGCAGCATGGCATGAATACCAGGTCCTAAATACGTGATTTAGCATGTCATGATGGCAACAAGATCTATGTACAACACGCTTATGAGTGAAACTATAGCAATAACATACTAGAGGCCAAATAAGTGACATATACAAGCAACCATAGAGATTCTGCTAGTAAACTTTTCAGGGACGAGCATGCTATTGATAAACAGCATAAAAATAATTTATTAGCCCATAATTCCAGCAGCAAGTATTTTTAATAATTTAAACTAGTTTATAGAAAGAATAATTATTCAAGAATCATTCTGTGTTATATCAATATAAATCATTTTCATGAGCTTACTAATCACACAAACACATTACTGTAAAACTTTCAGCATGATTGGACTCCCACAGAATTTATTTGAAATCAAACATTGCAAAACTGCAAATATGAAGAATAATTCATATCTAAAGTTATATAAGCAATTTGGTTCTACAAGCTTCCTAGAATACTTTTCCACATAGGAATATATTACTACAGATTTATCAGGATTTTATGAGTACTCAAGCTATTTATACTAAATTAATGAGATTAGACAACATGTATTTTAATCTGCAACAGAAACACATATTTCATAAGGACAAGTATTTTTCCTATGTGGATCTAACCATCAGGAACCCAACAAAATTTATTTCGTATTTTTACCAATTTTCTACGTTTTACTATGGATTTCATAAGTTTCAGCGAAGATTTACAACTATTAACTAAACTACTTTCACACCGAGGCCCCTGGGAACCTTATTTCCTAAAAGATCTACCCTTCATTTTTCAAAACAGACCTCACATCTAGCGCCTAGGTCCCTGAGAGAAATTCCACCTAACGCTCAAACCCAGAGCTTTTACGCATAACCCCCTAGACTTCTATTTCCTTCACACACAACACCCTGCTTCCTTCTTCTACCTCTGGCACGCACGCACTCACCACCGTGGACGGCACGGCCACGCCAGCACGGTGGTGCCTCCTCCCACCCTGATCACTACCCCTTCACCTTCCCCATGACCTGGCACACCTTCTCCCCCTCTTTTCTCCTTAACTCTCTAACCCTAGCCCCTACTTTGACTAGCGGCGGCGCATGGCTAGCGGCGAGCTCGTGAAAGGTGTGGAAACTTGCCTTAGAGGATGAAGTGGTGAGCGCTAGTGCATCCGGAGCTCACCGTAGCTCCGTTAGCGGGGTTAGTGGGGCAAGAGGAAGCCGGGAGGGTGGAGTTCGATGGTGGGGTGGAGCTCGGGTGGGTGGCGGCAATGGCGGCCACTAGACCACTAATCTCTGGCAATTTGGGCCATGGCGTAGGGCAAGGAGAGGTGGAGGAGGTAGCTGGAGGGGTGTAGGAGGGTTGGGTAGCGGTGATTTGAGAATGGTGGGGGTGAGTGGGAGGAATCGGCCGACAGTTGTGAGTGCTCACTTGGATCGTTTTGCTTTAGGTCTTGCTCATGGCGTGGAAGTCAAAGGGAGAGGGAGGTCGATAGCTTGGGGAGGAGATAAGGCTAAGGCACGGTCATCGTCTGTACCCAGCCTCTAGCAAGCAAGGGCGAGGGCAAGCATGATAGGGGCGAGCGCAGGCGAGGTGTGGCGCCAGCAGCATGCGTGTGGTGGAACCGGTGGCGACGGGATGACGAGGGTACGGGGGCACACTAGGTTTGACCACGTGCGGTTGACGGCCAGACTGGGCGGGTGGACATAGATGCGAGCAGTGGTGACGAGCCGGCCGGCGACCAACGGGTAACGGCAGAGGAGCCAGAGGGGAAAAGGAGGAGGGAGAAAGAGGGGGTGATGAGTGGGCCCGCGCCATTTTTGTGAAAAGATCCTTCCTCCTTCAAAAGAGCAAGCTACTACTGACCAAAAATACCCATTGGAAAGATAAAAACACAAAGAACACAATGAGGCTTGAACCAACTGCAGAACTAAAAAGGATTGCACAAAATTTGAAAAGGAAATAGTTAAAATTGAAACTTCATTTAATTTTTGTCACTAGCACACATCACCCAAAATGAAGCCAAAATTTTGTAAATTCATCATTTTGCACCTAGTATTTAAATAAAATAACCGGAGCATAGTTACATAGCAAAATTTTGAGTTGCTTCACAAAGTTTCATTTGATCAATAAATGAAAATTTTAGGAGTTTGATCTAATGCAATGACATGATGCTCATGTTTATGCAGATGATTAAGTCTAATTACAATTTAAACACCCGGGGTATTACAGCCCTCCCCCTTAAAAGTATCTCGTCCCGAGATTCCGAGAGTGCTATTAGTTGGAATTTTAAGTGGAATGAAATGTGTTTTCCATAAATAAACCCAAATAGAGCATGCTAGAGTTCTTCAATGTTCAAGCTCAGAAAGGATAAGTCACAGGTTTGTTTCCCCACACAATCTCAACGTCGCTCATGTGGGAGCAGGCGAGTAACATAAACGTAAAAAGCTAAGACCATCAAGATCTGGAGCACATGGCAGGTGTACAACACTACTTCAACCCAACAATCTAAATTGCACATATTAAGTAAACAAGCCATAGGTGGTGGTGTGGGATCGAATCCTTCTTATTTTGCCAATCTTCAATCTTGTGGAATCCTCTTGTGGGCTTCTGCTTGAACTATTGCTTTGTTGAGGTTGACGCCGGGAGCTAAGCAAATAAGCTTCAGGTGGCTTGTTGGATTGGCATTGGTAGGTTGGGGAGCGCGGCTCTTCCTTGTGGCACCAAGGGAAGGCGGAGGAGGATTTTGCCAAGGTATGGAGCAAGCGGCGGAGTTGGGCGGCTTGCGCGCCAGAGGGGCAGCCAGAGGGGAGCATGAGTGGTGGATTTGTGCAGCTCAAGCTGAGGTAGGCTTTGGGTGGTGGGGGTCGTCTGGAGGTGCTCTTTTATCGATGGTCGGAAGTGGTGTGGCAACGGGTGGTGTGCGTGATAGCTTGCACAAGAAGTTAGGGGCCGGTGGGGCGATGGTGCGGTGGGTGCACGTGGCGTGGTAGTGGCCGGCATCGGGATGCCCTGGGTGATGTGACGGTGGCCATGGTGGCGTGTGTGTAGGCGGCGATCAACAGCGGGGGGGGGGGTGGTAAAAAGATGGCAAGGCGATGGAGCGAGACGGAGCAGGTGGTGCACTAATACGTAGGGGTCAAATGGGTTCTCGAGACTTCACTGTGGCAATGAGAAAAATGAGAAGGGTGTGCATGTACTTCAGAATAGAGATCACATCATGAGAAACAAGGGTGGGAAAATCGATGGGGTCTTTACAAGGATTTCTTATGGATAGCAAGTGGGGTCGCATGAAAATATATGTTTGAATGGGATTTCTAGAACAATCTTGCTCAAGGTTTACTTAATTTGGGAGTTGCGCAATGCTGATGGGAAAACATGCTTGTTTTGACCAAACCAATGATGCTTTAGGCTAATATCATCGTGATATGAGGACAATGACACAATGCTGTATCTTATGGTCCAATGACTCAAATTTGATGTTTTGATGCACCCATGAGTCGTATGATTGCAATGACAATGCAGAGGGGATGACTCGTGTGACAATGGGATGATGCACAATTTATGATGCATAGCTGATAGTGCATATGCTTATGCTCATGCTGATGTGCATACAATATGATGCATATGCATATGAGCGAATGGTGCACATGTGGGAATGCATGTTAGCTTGCCTTGTGTCCCACCAGTAAACTCGTTATCTGTCAGTGGAGATATCAGAGAACTACAACGCCTATTCGGGTTGTGAAAAAGAGGTTCTAATGGAGTTGCATTCACATGCACCTAGATACCAGCGTACTCCTAGTGGATCAATCCCGTGTCTGTAGTACACACGAAGCCCTAGGTTCCATCGCAGCACCTAGGTTATGGAACAACAACACCACAAGAGAATATCATGGATTGCAACCCGAATAGCACGAGGGGCAAGAAAAGAGATAGAATTCTACCACAAGTTATGATGCATACATTGTTAGTCAAGCAAAAGATCCACAAGATGCGTATGACATGTTAATGGAAATGTGACACCCATGCATGTGGATTAATGTAAATACGCGATGCATGAATGTTGCAATGACACTCATGATGCTTAACTAAGATGATCATGATCTATATTTATGTCAGCAAGAAGGAGAACACAAAATTTAGGAAAATGGAGATCAAGGGGATCAAGATAAAAAGGGTATAAATTTCAAGAGAAGCTGAAGTATTCACATTCACATAACAATTGAATCAAGGATAGATAACTTCTAGTGGAGCGGAGTGGTTAGGAGTACAAGAAAAGGACAAGACCATTAACTAGTGGCCGGCAGAGTTTGTCAACATTCTGGACAGCAACTTCAAAAATTCGTATCTCTTAAACTACTCCTCCAAAAATGCTAAAATTTTCAAAGAAGATGCATATGTTAGTGAGCCACAAATTTGTTATCCCATCATTAAAATTGCAGAAAAAGACTGTTTCTAACTGCTGTTAAATCTGGAATTTATGTAACTGAGCACCACTAAACTGACCATAAATCTTAAGCTACTCATCTGAAAATCATGAAATTTTACCAGAATATTATTTACTGTGTTATCTACAACTTTGATTGTACGATAGCGGACCAAAACTGATCCTAAGTCGAAAAATTCAACAATTGGTCCACTGTGCACCCAGAATTTTCAGCAAACAATGAGTTACTAATTTGATCATAACTTGAGTTATACTTAGCAAAAACTTATGAAATTTTTACAGTATAAACTTTGCTAAATTAGGAACAACTTTCATATAGAATGTTTCTGTAGAAAACTCATCTAGTAGCTAGAAAAATTCCAACCAGTAGAGTGATACAGATTTTCAACATCTAGTACATTCTTAGGTGATTGATAAGAATTTTTGTGAGTGTTGCGTTAAGTTGTTATGTGACCCATATCCAATTTAGAGGTTTTTAACATGATGCATACATGTTCTATAAGTCCTCACAAAATTCAAAGAATTGCCAATAGCTTGGACTTAGCGAAGACAATTTAGGTGGCATACAATACGTATCTCCCTATAATAGCTAGTCGAATTGTACACGTCTTAATTTATGCAATCATTGTTAGTATACCTGCAAGAGATGACAAAATATAAATCCATTTCTGGACCCTTCGTGCCAGCACTCATGAATGGCCCCCATGTGTCCTACGCCACATGGGTAACACATATGCAGTTTCTTAGATATTAACACATACATTACCATCCACTATAGTGATGGCACCCAGACGTTTAACGCTGAATGGGCAGTAATGCATACGTTATCACGTCATCGTGATACCGCATTCACTTCCAGTATAAATCATCTTACAAGACATTGGTACATTTCACTTGTCATCCCTGCACGATCTTTATACCCTGTATAGCAATATACGGGCTATGCTCAAGTAAGCCACTGCTTGAGCGCAGCGTTCGGATCACACTCACCGACAAGAGGATCTTTTTTGTGCGAGAAAGTAACTTTTTGATACAAAGTAAATGTGCTGGAAGTCAGTTATAATAGTAGCCACCTTAACAACATATACCCATTAATCCCTAGGACTTACGTGCTATCTTCTTAATTCCTTAGTGTAACCAACGTATTTTTTGGACTCAAATTTATTTTTAAATTTTGAAAACCCTAAAATAGCCTTGCTAATATCATCCACTGCATGTTTCAGCTCTGATACCAACTGTGGCGGAACCGCCAAATTTAAACCGGGTTAAGTGTGTTAACCATTATCTTAATGGTTAATTTGGTCACACACACTTAAAACAGTGTAATCCGACAGTCCGTCGGGTCAAGCCTGATTCAACCACTGAATATCTCGATCGAAACAACATGCAACAAGTCTCACACGAAGGTGACCACAGATGATACAACATGGTATTTCAGTTTACAAACATAGAGTTCCCAGCTTAAATTACAAACCGAGTACGAAATTCATGAAAGATTACAAGCCAGAGTTCTTAATAAAACATAGCGGAAGTCTAAATGATAAAGCGCGAATAAAGATACATGATGACATGACTAGGCCGCTAACATGTCATCCAACACGAGACCACGTCAAGACGAGGCCAGAGACCACTAAACCGACCACCCTTCAGGTAAAGGACGGCCATCTCAAGGTTGACCGGCAACCAACTCTATCATTTCTTCACTAAGACCTGAAAGTAAATAACAAAGTAAGTCTGAGTATACTAATACTCAGCAAGACTTACCCAACTATGGTATATACTTAGCCGACTCCTAGTATGAAAGGCTTTTGGCTGAGGGGTTTGTTTTCTGAAAAAGTGACTAAGAGTGGATCCTTACTTTCAAGTTTTAGCATGCAAATTAAAGTTGAGCTAACCATTCTAAGTGAGCCACATTTCAAAACTTTTCAGTGTGGAAAAACCATTGATTAGATAACAACATCAACATCATTTACCATTTCCTTTCATTCCACTTCTTACTACGATGTGACGTAGTGGTCAAGGTTCTCTTAACTAAGAGTGGCGGCGAATCGATTCAATTTATAACCTTACAAGGTGGACCTATATACACGACATATGCAAGCCCCGTCGAGCCGCATATGCCACAACGGTTCCCTTAAAGAGCGATGGCAGTTGCGAACTCCTATGACCCTCGAGTGCTAATCCCCACCGATACCACCCCGGGCCAGCCGTGAGTTACTAACTAGCACATGAATAGGAAACAGGACCAACGCAATCTACAGTCGCGCCATAAGGTACTAGGTTTTACTAGTTTCAAATACCTCTTACTTCCAACATGTGTATAGTACAGTTCAAACTCGATCAGTAGAGCCACAACGAACGTACCTTAATCGACACAAGTGGAGTGCAACCACAATACTAACTTCAACTTCATTTCTATCTCCATGCGGTCTCTAGCTTTTCTTTCATCTGTGATTCATTCTCAAGTAACTTGCCATAAATATTGAAATATCCTACGTCTCGCGAGCGACAGGCAATCACTCGACTTCTACCGTTCCTAATTAAGCATGGCACTTCTATCGACCTGCACATACCAATATTTGAACTTGGGAGTCCTACGGATCATGCAACTAAGGTTCCATTCAACACCTAGAAACTTAATGCATAAAGTAAACATGTATTTAAGACAATTGCATAGTTTTGAAATTAGGGGTTATGCTCCAGGCCTTGCCTTCGAGACTAGCCTTGGGCTCTTCTGAACTTTGGTTCAAGTCTTGGTATGCTTCAACTTGAGAGGCTTCGAGTTGCTCACTCTCGGACACGGCGATCAACTCGTAAAGTCCGTCGACTAGCGGGCTATCCACATGAAAATGCATATGTCTGAGTTGATTGAAAGGTGATGACTCATGCACGAAGTCAAGTTTAGAGAGTGCAGCAACTCAATCATACTTCAGGTTAACTTTGTAGCAACTCAACCATACAACATTTAAAGATCAATGAAGAGGATACAAGTATATCATTATCTACACAAGGAACACTAGAGTTTTCATGTGAGACATACCATTATCAAACTATGCCAATAATATTTCAGTAGCTTTGGTTGCAGCATGGCATGAATACCAGGTCCTAATACATGATTTAGCATGTCATGATGGCAACAAGATCTAGGTACAACACGCTTATGAGTGAAACTATAGCAATAACATACTAGAGGCCAAATAAGTGACATATACAAGCAACCATTGAGATTCTGCAAGCAAACTTTTCAGGGATGAGCATGCTACTGATAAAGAGCATGAAAATAATTTATTAGCCCATAATTCCAGCAGCAAGTATTTTTAATAATTTAAACTAGTTTATAGAAAGAATAATTATTCCAGAATCATTCTGTATTATATCAACATAAATCATTTACAGGAGCTTACTAATCACACAAACACATTACTATAAAACTTTTAGCATGATTTGACTCCCACATAATTTATTACAAATCAAATATTGCAAAACTATAGATACGAAGAATAATTTATATCTAAAGTTATATAAGCAATTTGGTTCTACAAACTTTACAGAATACATTTCCACATCGGAGTATATTACTGTGAATTTATAAGGATTTTATGAGTACTCAAGCTATTTATCCCAAATTAAGGAGATTAAACAATATGTATTTTAATGCGCAACAGAACCACATATTTCATAAGGACAAGTATTTTTCCTAGGTAGATCTGAGTATCAGGAACCCATGAAAATTTATTTCGCATTTTTACTATTTTTCTATGTTTTACTATTGATTTCACAAGTTTCAGCCAAGGTTTGCAAATATTAACTAAACTACTTTCACACCGAGGCCCCTAGGAACCTTATTTCCCAAAAGATCTACCCTTCCTTTTTCAAAATAGACCTCACATCTAGTGCTTAGGTCCCTGGGAGAAATTCCACCTGACACTTAAACCCAGACCTTTTACGCATAACTCCTTAGACTTCTATTTCCTTCACACACAACACCCTGCCTTCTTCTTCTACACGCTCGCATGGCGGCGGCGGCAGCGCGGCAACGCCAGCGCGGTGGCGCCTCCTCCCACACCGATGACTATCCCTTCACCTTCCCCATGACGTGGCGCACCTTCTTATAGAAACCCGCTAGGGTTGATTCCCGATCTTCGATGAGAGGACGTGGGATATTTCGATTGGTGGATGGAGATGACGTTCACAGCATAACTACAGCCTTCCAAGGATGCTGCACCTTAGCAACCAATACACCACCTTGAATGGATGCCACGATCTTGTGGAGCGCGTCACCCGACCAACACTCGTCCTGCAAGCAATCGAAGAACTAGCAAGAACAAGTATAACAAATACTGAATTACTAGATGTAGATGAAAGTTTCAAACTCAAATTCAATTATGGTGGGGTTCCGAAGACATGAAGATGGGCGCTGATCCAGCACGCGCGCTTACAAGCAAGTAGCCAATGCTAAACTTAATCTAAACAAATCCCAACTATTTTTCGTGGTGGCTAAGGGGTATATGAATGGGGAGGACGACCACCAGGGTGTTGGGGTCATGCTTCAACCCTAGGACGTGTCCCTAATGAACCCAACTTGATACACGACCCATTGGGCCAAAATAAGGTGACCCAGCACCTTTGGACAGAAAATCTCTCCGTAGTAATTCGATCATTGCAGCCACCTCAGAATAGATATGAACTTAAGTCTAGATCCATATGAAAATAGACTTCATAAGTATTCCATGAAGTACTTGAACGTCCCAATCCGAGTTCGTATGCAACCGTGGTGACCGTCACAAGTTGGTGTTGTCCTGCAGTCTGAATCCAGTCTGCGCGAATCCTTTTCCCTTTCGGCCTTCTCCCTAGTTCCTAACCAAAACAAGAGTGCACGTGTCTCAACTCAAGTATGAACTCAGCTGATGATTAAGTTGATGAGCACGGGTACGAGTAATACGACCAGAAATTGGTACTTGTGTCAGCGTGGATGTATCGTTGGTGTTGATGTCCTCATCACCTTCTCCCCCTCTTTTATCCTCAACTCTCTAACCGTAGCCCCTACTTTGACTGGCGGCTGCGTAGGGCCAGCGGCGAGCTCATGAAAGGCATGGACACTAGCCTAAGAAGATGAAGCGGTGAACGCTAGGGCACCAGGAGCTCACCGTAGCTCCGTTTGTGGGGTTAGTGGAGTAAGAGGAAGTCGGAAAGGTGGAGTTCAACGGTGGGGTGGAGCTCGGGCGGGTGGCGGCAATGGCAGCCACTAGACCTCTAATCTCTGGTGATTTGGACCATGGCGCAGGGCAAGGACAGGTGGAGGAGGTAACTGGAGGGGTGTAGGAGCGGTGGGCGGTGGTGATTTGAGAATGGCAGGGGTGAGTGGGAGGAATCAGTCGGCGGTTGTGACTGCTCGCTTGGCTTGTTTTGCTCTGGCTCTTGGTCGTGGCGTCGAAGTGAAAGAGAGAGGGAGGGTGAGGCCAGTAGCTTGGGGAGGAGATAAGGCCGAGGCGCGATCGTCATCCGTACCCAGGCTTTGGCAAGCAAGGATGAGGGCAGGCGCGATAGGGGCGAGCATAGGCGAGGCGTGGTGCCTGCGGTGTGGGCATCAGCAGCATAGGCGTGGCAGAGCTGGTGGCGACGGGATGGCGAGGGTATGGGGGCGCTCAGGTTTTGACCACGTGCGGTTCACGGCCAGACTGGGCGGGTGGACGCAGACGCGAGCAGTGGCGACGAGCCGGCTGGCGAACAACAGGCATTGGCAGAGGAGCCAGAGGGGAGAAAGAAGGAGGGAGAAAGAGAGGGTGATGGGTGAGCCCATGCCATTTTTGTGAAAAGATCTTTCCTCCATCAAAAGAGCAAGCTACTACTGACCAAAACTCCACCAAAAATACCCATTGGAAAGATAAAAACACAAAGAACACAATAAGGCTTGAACCAACTACAGAGCTAAAAAGGATTGCATAGATTTTGAAAAGGAACATAGTTAAAATTGAAACTTCACTTAATTTTTTATCACTAGCACACATCACCCAAAAATTAAGAAAAAATTCTATGGATTCATCATTCTGCACCAAGTATTTAAATAAAATAACTAAAGGCATAGTTACATAGAAAACTTTTGAGCTACTTCACAAAGTTTCATTTGATCAATAAATGACAATTTTAGGAGTTTAAACTAATGCAATGATATGATGCTCATGTTTATGCAGATCAATAAGTCTAATTACAATTTAAACACCTGGGGTGTTACAGTTATCAACAAAGGAATTAATGTAATAACGCATTGTAATGATGTATCATGTATCCGTTAGGTTTATTAACAATACTATTTGCAAAAATCTCACCCTACTACACAAGAATTGATTTTTGCATGGTTAAAATATTAAATATTTCAATTTTTTGTAGCACCATTAAATGTTAAACAATAAATTTATGTACAATTAAACAAGTACATGATTAAGTCATGGTAAACATGTTAATAACACTACAGGCACTATTCTTCTAAATTTTTGCATGGTCAAAATATCCATTATTTCAAATTTTAAAGAAAACATAAGTATTATGACCATTATAACATATTACTAAGTTAAAATTAATAACTTTATCATGTTTGATATTTGATCGCATCTAATACTTTTATAGTGTATATCTAATCAATATGAAGCTACCAATTTCTTTTCAATTTTTATGAATATTATTTGATTTACAACGCAATAAATTAATACAATAACAATTGTAAAAGAAAGAAAAATAAAAAGATGTTTACGCGGGAAACTGAAACAGTGGTATGCAACCCCTTTAGTACTGGGAGGGGGAAACACCCAGTACTAAGGGGGGGCCTTTAGTACCGGACGTTTCCCCCAACCGTTACTAAAGGGCCTTTAGTACCAGTGGGCTTCTTGCCCGGCACTAAAGAAACACATCTTTCAATTGTTGGGTGTAGCTTATCAGCCCCCGAGCCTTGGATTGATTGAGTAATCAACCCGATGGTCTTGAATCTTCACTTAGGTCATCATTCGAGTAGTCTTGCGGTGTCCAGCCCCCGTGCTTATGCGCCAGGTAAGTCGTTGGAGCCACGTCGAGTGGTTTTGCGGCATCCAGCCCCCGAGCCTGGGAGCTAGCTGAGCCACTGGATATATTTCGAATATTGATTGGTGCTTAGCCCCCGAGTTCGGGAACTAGCCTGTGCCGTTGGAGGCATGCTTAGCGTCGCTGAAGCTCGATCTGAAAGAAAAGATGCATACATTATGTAGCATATTTGTAGGATTTTGAAACTGCTGAAATTTATTCAGTGATCAGTATGAAAGTTGTGTCATGCTCTTATTCCGGTCATACTCTTCCCGAGTAGTTAGCCTGTTACGCTTAGGCTCTCAGTCTCTGGGTAGCCGTTGTCGCTGCGTGTGTGAGATCGGCCTCGTATACGCGTATGGGCTTAGGCATGACAGATGCGCCTGAGGCTTTCACGAGTTAAGGCGTGTACTACTCGAGAAGAGTAGTGACATTAAGAGAAGACAAAAGTGAGAGGAGTCGCTGCTGCGACAAGAAAGAGATTGCACGATTGCGAGTCAAGCTCTTATTTCAGTCATACTCTTCCCGAGTAGTTAGCTTGTTACGCTTAGGCTCTCAATCTCTGGGAAGCCGTTGCCGCTGCGTGTGTGAGATCGGCCTCGTATACGCGTATGGGCTTAGGCGTGACAGATGCGCCTGAGGCTTTCACGAGTTAAGGCGTGTACTACTCGAGAAGAGTAGTGACCTCAAGAGAAGATAAGGAAAATTCGCTTGTTGCGATAAAAAGAGAGCGCGGTAGCGGGAAAGAGTTTGCTGCCCTCCGGCGAATAGAGCACGCGTTGCGCGCAAGAGTTTCCGGTGAGTAGAGTGCGTGTTGCGCGCAAACGGAAAATAAGCTGGAAAATAATTTAGAAAAGTGACTTAGCTTGATTCATGGATGATTGTTGACGAAACCGTGACGGTCGTTGATGAAGCCGTAACGGTTGTTGACGACTAGTCAGAGGCGATTCTGACTAGTTGTCGGTGATGCAAAGTTTGCCCCGACTAATTTTTAGTCGAGACGAGTTGAAGTGGTCCGCCCTCGACTAGCCTTGTAGTCGAGACGAGTAGTGGAAGCGAGTCCGACCCTGAGTCCAGGGGTCGGCTGAGCCCGACCCTTTGGAGGAGGAGCTCCGCCTCGCCCGACCCTGAGTGGAATTCCGCCTCGCCCGACCCTTTGGAAGGGTAGCTCCGCCTCGCCCGACCCCGAGTGAGGCTGCGCTTCGCCTGACCCTGAGTCCTGGGGTCGGCGGAGCCCGACCCTTTGGAAGGGTAGCTCCGCCTCGCCCGACCCTGAGGCCTGGGGTTGGCGAAGCCCGACCCTGTGGAAGGGTAGCTCCACCTCGCCCGACCTCGAGGGAGGCTCCGCCTCGCCCGACCCTGAGTGCTGGGGTCGGCGGAGCCCAACCCTTGAGCGAGACGTTGGAGTAGTCCGAGGTGAAGTCGAATCCGACGCGTAGTCGAACTTGAGCTTGTTGACTTTGAAATCTTGATTTTTTCTGGTCACTTCTTCTGGTTTCTTCTCCTGAGAGTTGACGATCTGGCGCCGGAACGATCCCAGGCCTTCGGCGATGCAGAGCCAGGATCCGAAAATGAAGGTTGCGCCGACTTCGATGAAGAAGGCGGGCCTGATGATGGTCTTTGCCATTGAGTTCGCGCTGAGAAACTCGACGAGCGCCCCTACCTGGAGCGCTAGCTGTCGGTGTTTTAGACCGGCAACTCGCCTAGGGGGTACCCTAGGTGGTCTTTTATGCGGTAAGGGTCGTCGAGAATCAAGGAATCAATGGTGACGTAAGGAACACGATTTAGACAGGTTTGGGCCGCTAGATCGCGTAATACCCTACGTCCTGTGTGTTGGTTTGTATTGATCTTGGGGATCTTTGAGGTATGACCTTGAGGTCTGACCTGCCGAGCTAGGTACCCCTGCCCTCCTTTATATAGTCCAGCGGGCAGAGTACTAGTCGGATTATAAGGAGGAGTCCTAGTAGGAGTACACGGGACTAGTCCTAGTCGGATTACAGGGGAATCCTAGTAGGAGTCTGACTTTTTCCTTCCTTGCGGGTACTGGGGATGTATCCCCATAAGGGGGGTTAAGTGGCCGGTGCCCCTTCTTCTCCCCACAACACTTAGCGCATTTCACATCGATCCCCGCCCGATCCGTCGCCTCCACCTCGGAGCTCCTTGCCTCATCCGCCGCCGCCACGCCCCCCATCGCCGCCCACCCCGGCCCTATCGCCGCCTCCTGTCCATCGCAGCCGCACGACCCCGTCGCCGTCCACCCCGACCTCGTTGCTGTATTAGGTCCGACACCACTGCCAAGCTCCGTCACCGCTCCCCGTCCGAGACGTGCGTGGTTGGCCGCGGGCTTTCTCTTGCTGTTGACGTAAGCCCAAGGTCGGCCACTGACGTTAGCATTTTTTTTTACTTTTTGCAGCATTAGAAATTGTAGGAAATCATTTTAATTTTAGGAAATTAGAAATTGTAGGAAATCATTTTAATTGTAGGAAATTGTTGGTTTAGAAAAAAACCATGCCAGTAACTCTAAAAAAGTAATATAGTTATACCTTTTTTCGTTTTTATTTCTACAGTATTAGAAAATAGCTAGAAATTGTAGTAAAAATTGTTTAATTAGCTAGAAAATATAGAAAAATTCTTAAAGTCGCTAGAAATTGTAGAATTTTATGATGTTGTCATCTACTATAACAAAATTCATCAAATAGTTCAATCAATAATAGAAATGTGCAATTCACTGTAAATATTTTTCTAGTCAATTATTGTATAAGTGTTTCATTCTTTTTTTGTTGTCATTTTCTAGCAATTCACTGTAAATATTGTTGGTAGTTATTTATTCTAACAAAAGTGTAGTTACCTGTGATGGATCAAATATTTCTTGTTCTATTAGTGTTGGCATCCTGAACTATATATTTTATAGTCAATTGTTGTATAAGTGTTTCATTCTTTTTTGTTGTCATTTTCTAGCAATTCACTGTAAATATTGTTGGTAGTCATTTATTCTAACAAAACTGTATAAGTTCTAGTCACTCTTAGAATAAATCCTACTATTTCTTAGAATAATTCCTTTAATATTATATTAGTCATTTATATTGTAAAAAATTGTATAAGTGTAGTCATTTATTGTTACCAAATGTATGAATATTAGCAATTGTATAAGTGTTTCATTCTTCTTGAAAATGTATAAGTATTAGTCATTCATTTTGGTAGTCATTTATTCTAACAAAATTGTATAAGTTCTAGTCATTCTTAGATTAAATCCAACTATTTATTAGAATAATTCATTTTATATTATACTAGTTACAATGGCATGATCAGAGGACGAACAGGTCCGATTGGACGAGGAATACCTAATGAAGTTGATTGCTGAAGGTGGCACCAATGATCAACCAAACGAAGAGGTCGATCACAGCCAGACTGACATCTACCTCAACATGTCTGGTGATGGCAATGAGGAGCAACCAATTGCCGAGGAAGGCAATGATGGGAAACAAGGCAGGGTATAGCAATTATTTTATATAAACATGATTTGAATTCTCTACTTATCAAGATTACTGGGAATTAATAGTTCATTCATTTTTCAGTCATCTGGATCGAGCGGAGGCCCAAATGGAAACGAGGCAAGAAGAAGAAGTTAGAGGGCCGTATCTGAAGGTATACGAGGTAGGCTACACTAGCACAAATCAAAATTTTCTACCGCGTAAATCAAAAAACTGCCGTATAAGGATCACGGGATTACCACTCGACGCATTGATGCGGAAGATGTAGATTTGCGTCGATGCAGCGAAGTCGATCAGCGTAGTCGTACGTAGTTGATCACGTCGATGTCCAGCAGCTCCTCAGCAGCTCGTCCACGTGTAGCAAGATCGTCCTCGTGCCGCGGCTCGTCGGTGGCTCGTCGTGGCTCGTCGGCGGCTCGTCGTAGTGCTGCAGGCGCAACACCTCCAAGGTATCCACACGTGCAGGGAGAAGCGTCGCAAGCCAGACTGCTAGGTCCGTGAGTTGCAACAGGCGAGGGCGTGGGAGGCGCAGCATATGTGTTTCGCCCAAAAAGGTGTAAACCCTAGGGCACCCCCACCCCTCTATTTATAGAGGTTCCTAACGGGCCTCTGGGTCCGAGGCCCATTAGTACTTCTAAACCTAATCCAACTCAGATCACATCAAAATTGGGCTTCCAGCCCCTTAAGTGTATGACCCTATGGGTTCGGATACGTATAGACATGGCCTGAGTACTCCTACTCGGCCCAATAGTCGGTAGCGGCCTCTAGCAAGACGTGCCAACTCCTATATGCACACGAAGATCATATCAGACGAACTATCACAACATTATATACATGCTATTCCCTTTGCCTCACGATATTTTGTCTAGCTTCAAGCCGACCGCTCTTTCTCGATCATGTGATTCGGAATCCCTTTGTAGGTTAACTCTTAACCGTACGTAGCATGGCCATGCAGTTTCGGATCCGATCACTCGAGGGGCCCAGAGATATCACTCTCAATCAGAGAGGGGCAAATTCCATCTTGATTGACCATGTCTCATAGCATGCTTCTTGACAAACCTGAAAGCTACCTTTATAAATACCCTGTTACGGCGTAGCGTTTGATAGAACCTAAGTAGGTCGATCCACATCTTGAATACATGCGACAATCTCAGGTCTAAGGACAAAGCGTATATGTTGTTTAAAGAGAGAACTACTTCTCGTGTTGGGTCAGTCCTAGCACATGTCTTCACATGTGCCCACATTATTAGTTCAACATCTTCATGTCCATGACTTGTGAAACATAGTCATCAACTAATACATGTGCTAGTGTAATATTCATGTGTGTCCTCACATGAACTCCGACTAGGGACAACTTTAGAATAACCATACAAGTAAAGAGTTTCACACATAATTCACATAATTGCAAATCAATTCAAGTAGCCTTTAATGGATATTTAAGGAACACAATATAAATCATGGATACAAATGGAATATCATCATCTCTATGATTGCCTCTAGGGCATACCTCCAACAGTCTCCCACTTGCACTAGAGTCAATCTAGAAGGTACCTAATACCCATAGCTCTTACATGCGCATCATGCTTAGCCTGCGGGAGTGGTTTTGTCAACGGATCAGAAATGTTCAGATCTGTGTGTATTTTGCATATCTTGATTTCATCGCGGTTAACGAAGTCTCGAATGAGATGAAATCACCGTATTACGTGTTTGTTCTTCTGGTGGTTCCTTGGCTCCTTTGCTTGCGCAATTGCCCCATTGTTATCACAGTAGAGATTCAATGGGCTGGACGCATTCGGGAACACACCAAGCTCAATGAGGAAATTCCTTATCCAAACACCCTCCTTCGCGGCTTCCGAAGCCGCGATGTACTCGGCTTCTGTCGTAGAACCGGCCACCGTCTCCTGCTTGGAACTCTTCCAACTAACAGCACCACCATTTAGTGTGAACACAAATCCTGATTGTGACTTTGAATCATCTCTGTCGGTTTGGAAACTAGCATCGGTGTAACCTGTTACAATGAGCTCCTCCTCACCTCCATAGACGAGGAACATATCTTTCGTCCTTCTCAAGTACTTAAGAATGTTTTTCACCGCTGTCCAGTGACTCTCACCTGGATCAGACTGGTGTCTGCTTGTCATACTTAGCGCATATGAAACATCTGGGCAAGTACTTATCATTGCATACATGATAGATCCAATAGCCGAGGCATATGGCACTGTACTCATGCGATCCCGCTCATCAGCAGTCGAAGGACACTGAGTATTGCTGAGATGTATGCCATGTGACATAGGCAAGAACCCTTTCTTTGCCTCTTCCATGCTGAACCGCTTCAACACTTTGTCAATGTAAGTATTTTGGCTTAATCCTATAAGTCTTCTCGATCTATCTCTATAGATCTTAATGCTCAGAATATATGCCGCTTCCCCTAAGTCCTTCATCAAAAAACTATTTTATAGTGAAGTCTTTACAGACTCAAGCATAGGAATGTTATTTCCAATCAGCAATATGTCATCCACATATAAGATTCGAAATACTACAGAGCTCCCACTAACCTTCTTGTAAACACAAGACTCTTCTTCATTCTTGGTGATGTCAAACCCTTTGATAGAGTCGGAGTGCCCGATCTTTCGGTGAGTGGAGATAAATTCGACTTGGTGGAAGTAGACCCTCACGATCCGACTACGACGAGCGATCCCGAAGCGCCAATGCAATCGCTGAACCAACTTCTGATGGTTACCAACCTCGCCGGTGCGAGATCAGCCTGATCACGAAGATCGATTCCTGTCCGCAATCGAAGAATGAACAAGAAAAAGAGGCGAGCAATCTAAAAATCACTCGAAGGTGGAGTTCTGAATCACACAAGGACAGCGCGTATTTGCGCGTGTTCAAGAGTAGCTAAAGCTAGATGTAAAACAAAACTCAAGTCGTAAACAAAAAGGACTCGGACTAAATAAAGGGGGCGCAGCCCCTGGAGTCCGAAGGGGTCACGCGCGCCCAACCCTAGGCGCCCCACCTGGGCTGCCCTGTTGGGCCATCTTCTTATTCCGATGGGCCTTCATTCCTTAACACCATGATGAAGTTTAATTCTCTCGCACGGGCCCGAGTGATTGGCCCAACTGGATGACCAACTGTAGGCGCCTGAGGTGGAGGAGCAACTGGAGGCGCCTGAGGTGCTGCTGGTGTAGATGTACTTGTGGTGTCCTCATCATCCTCCCCTTCTTGAACTGAAGTCGTCCTCGACGGCAACTCCTCATCTTCGCCCACATACGGTTTCAAATCTGCAACATTAAAACGCGTGGAAACACCAAACTCCGCAGGCAGGTCAAGGATATAAGCATTATCATTAATCTTGGTTAGCACTTTAAAAGGACCAGCAGCACGTGGCATCAATTTAGAACGACGTAAGGTAGGAAAACGATCCTTTCTCAAATGCAACCAAACCAGATCACCCGGTGCAAAAGTAACATGTTTTCTCCCTTTACTACCCACAACCTGATATTTAGCATTAGCAGCAGCAATGTTTTGTTGAGTTTGCTCATGCAAGCTAATCATTTGATCAACATGTGCAGCGGCATCTATGTGTGGGGCGTCCTCGGCATCAAGTGCAAACAAATCAATAGGCGCCCGAGGAATATAACCATAAACAACTTGAAAAGGACACATCTTTGTAGAAGAATGCGTTGCATGATTATAAGCAAACTCAACATGAGGCAAGCAATCTTCCCAACGTTTCAAGTGTTTATCTAAAACAGCCCTAAGCATAGTGGACAAGGTTTGATTAACCACCTCAGTTTGTCCATCAGTCTGAGGGTGACAAGTGGTGCTAAACAGCAATTTAGTTCCCATTTTATTCCACAGTGATCTCCAAAAATGACTGAGAAACTTAGCATCACGATCAGAGACTATTGTAGTTGGAATACCATGCAAACGAATAATCTCGCGAAAGAACAATTCAGCAACATTGCTAGCATCATCAGTCTTATGACAAGGTATAAAATGAGCCATTTTGGAGAAACGATCAACAACCACAAAAATACTGTCCCTCCCCTTCTTAGTTCTAGGCAATCCCAAAACAAAGTCCATAGAAATATCAAGCCAAGGGGAAGTAGGAACAGGCAAAGGCATGTACAAACCATGGTTGTTCAATCGTGACTTAGCTTTCTGGCAAGTAGTGCAGCGTGCAACAAGGCGCTCAACATCAGCGCGCATCCGGGGCCAAAAGAAGTGGGCAGCCAGCACTTCATGCGTCTTGTAGACGCCAAAGTGCCCCATGAGACCGCCTCCATGCGCTTCCTGTAACAACAAACGACGAACCGAGCTAGCTGGAACACACAGCTTGTTAGCGCGAAACAGGAACCCGTCCTGTATGTGAAATTTGCCCCATGGTTGGCCATGAATACAGTGGGCGAAAGCATCTTTAAAATCAGCATCATGCACATATTGATCCTTCACAGTTTGCAAGCCAAAGATTTTAAAATCTAACTGTGACAGCATGGTATAGCGACGAGACAAAGCATCAGCAATGACATTTTCCTTCCCGCTCTTGTGTTTAATAATGTAAGGGAAAGACTCAATGAATTCTACCCATTTAGCATGACGACGGTTCAGGTTTGTTTGGGTACGAATATGTTTTAAAGCCTCATGATCAGAATGAATTATAAACTCGCGATGCCAAAGGTAGTGCTGCCAAGTATGCAAAGTGCGCACTAAAGCATAAAGCTCCTTATCATAAGTAGAATAATTCAAGCTAGCACCACTTAATTTCTCGCTAAAGTAAGCAACCGGTTTTCCTTCTTGTAACAAAACAGCACCTAGCCTAATACCGCTAGCATCGCATTCAAGCTCAAACACTTTAGTAAAATCAGGCAACTGCAAGAGAGGAGCATTGGTTAACTTATCTTTCAAGGTGCTGAACGCAACCTCTTGCGAATCACTCCAAGCAAAGGGAACATCCTTCTTTGTAAGCTCATGTAGAGGCGCTGCAATGGAGCTAAAATCACGAACAAACCGGCGGTAGAAACCTGCAAGGCCAAGAAAGCTTCGAATTTGTGTGACCGTCGTCGGTGTAGGCCACTCCCGAATGGCATCAATCTTGCTGCTATCCACCTCAATGCCCTGTGGAGTAACAACATAGCCAAGAAACGAGACACGTTGTGTGCAAAACATGCATTTTTCGAGGTTAGCAAATCAATGGGCCGCACGCAATGCATCAAAAACAACACGCAAATGTTCTAAATGCTCTTCCATAGACTTGCTGTAAATGAGGATATCATCAAAATAGACAACTACAAACAATCCTATGAAGGGCCTCAGAACTTCATTCATCAACCGCATAAATGTGCTGGGAGCATTTGTCAAACCAAACGGCATAACCAACCATTCATATAACCCAAATTTCGTTTTAAAAGCCGTTTTCCATTCATCACCTAATTTCATGCGAATCTGATGGTAGCCACTACGCAAATCAATCTTAGTGAAAATAATGGCACCACTAAGCTCATCTAGCATATCATCAAGGCGTGGTATAGGGTATCGGTAGCGAATGGTAATGTTATTAATAGCACGACAGTCTACACACATACGCCATGAGCCATCTTTCTTTGGAACAAGTAACACGGGAACGGAGCAAGGGCTAAGAGACTCACGAATATAACCCTTGTCAAGCAACGCCTGTACCTGGCGCTGGATTTCCTTCGTCTCATCCGGATTTGTACGGTACGGTGCGCGGTTCGGAAGCTGTGCGCCGGGAATGAGGTCGATCTGGTGCTCAATGCCACGAAGTGGAGGGAGGCCTGGTGGCAAATCTTTTGGAAAGACATCAGCGTACTCCTGCAAAATGTTAGCAACCGCAGGGGGAATATCCAAAGATTGTGCATCATCAAGTGAAACGAGCACACTAGAGCATATAAGGGCATAGCATGGCAAAGGAGCATCGCGTAACTCATCAAAATTAGCACGTGTGGCAAGCAAAACAGGAGCATTCAACTTGATTTCAGAATTAATAGATGTCGATGGTTCAAGTTGTTTAGCAGTTTTAGCAGCTCTAGCAAGATCATCTTTAAGAATTTGTTCAGGTGTCATTGGATGTATAATTATTTTCTGACCCTTAAACATGAAAGAATAGTGATTTGAACGACCATGATGCAAGCTATCAGTATCATATTGCCAAGGTCGCCCAAGTAACAGAGAGCATGCTTCCATGGGAATAACATCACAATCGACAAAATCAGAATAAGCACCCATGGAGAAAGGAACACGGACTGATCGAGTAATTCTAATTTTCCCACCATCATTAAGCCATTGAATGTGATAAGGATGTGGATGCTTACGAGTGGGTAAAGACAACTTGTCAACCAGTGTGGTACTCGCCAAATAGTTGCAGCTGCTGCTGTCGATGATGATGCGAATCGACCGCTCCTGCACAACGCCCTTGGTATGGAAAAGAGTGTGTCGCTGATTCTTCTCGGACGGGGCGACCTGTGTACTAAGAACACGCTGCACAACAAGACTTTCATACCTATCGGAGTCGCCCGGGTTGACATGTACCTCCATAGCTGCATGGTCAGTGGCAAGCATCGCATGTCGAGTATCGTCAGAATCACTAGCGGAAGAGTACTCACCATCGTCACGAAGAAGCAAAGTGCGCTTGTTCGGACAGTCCCGAATCACGTGGCCAAATCCTTTACAACGATGACACTGAATATCCCGTGTACGGCCTGTGGGAGGGGCGGCGCCTGTGGAAGGGGCAGCGCCTGCAGGTTTGGCCGTTCGCTCGCGTGGTGTAGTGGCGGGCGTGGGTGGTGCAGGGAGAGCGGGTGTGGAGTTGGATGTCGAGCTTCTTCCTGCAAAAGAGTTAGAATATGTCTTCGAGCGGCGTCCCTGCACTTCACGTTCAGCTTTGCAAGCATATTCAAATAATGTTGTCATATCGGTGTAGTCCTTATAATCAAGTATATCCTGAATTTCGCGGTTCAAACCACCACGAAAACGTGCCATAGCAGCGTCATTTTCCTCCAATAACCCACAACGAATCATGCCTATTTGTAATTCCTGGAAATATTCCTCAACAGATTTGGAACCTTGCTGAAAACGTTGCATTTTATTAAGCAAATCTCGGGCATAATAAGAAGGCACAAATCTGTGGCGCATAGCAGTTTTTAATTGATCCCAAGTGGTTGGAATGGTATTGGGGTGTTTGTGTTTATATTCACGCCACCAAATTAAAGCAAAATCAGTAAATTCACTAATAGCAGCTTTAACTTGAGAATTAGCAAGAATATCATGGCATGAAAATTTCTGTTCAACTTCTAATTCCCAATCAAGATATGCAGCAGGATCATATTTGCCATTAAAAGGTGGAATTTTAAATTTAATCTTGGAAAAGGAATCATTACCGGGACGGCATGGCACGCGGCGAGCACGGCCTCGGCGGTCGCCATCGTCCTGGTCCAAGTCACCACCATAACCCTGCTGCAACTCTGCGACTGTTGTGTGCAATGCATCGAGTCTTGCCACAACTGAGTCGAGTGTGGCCTTAGCGGCCGTCTGCGCAAGGTCGAGCTGATCACAACGCTCGGTCGTCGAGGAGATCGTCGAGTCCAGCCGTTCATGAATCGTCTGAATGTCGGTGACAAGCCCTTCAACTTGTGCCCGTATGCCCTGCAGCTGGTTAGCCCCCGCGTCGACATCATCTGCCATGGTTAGCGCAAATACAAGAACAAAAGCGACGACAAAACAGGGGTGTAACGGCTCACAAGGCGCTCACACTAGTGCTGTTATCAAATTCTTATCCGTTCTTACCACGCACACAGGGGCGAACTACAACCAACCGGTGGAACTCGTGAAAGATTGGAGGAGCGATTGCCTGGAGAAACAAAATATGCTCGTCGTAGAACTATGTGGTGTTCTGGGAAGGCTGCATTCAAATGAAGGATTAGCACAATCAAACAATAATGCAAAGTTGAAAAATAGTGCCAAACACGTAACAAGAGTTGCTGGTAACAAGGGAAATCGAAAGAACAGAGGCAAAGGTGGAGAGGGCGCACCTCTTTTGTTTTTTTTTTCTCTGTTTTTTTTTCACAGAGGGTGCCCCAAAACTGATAATATGAACACAGAGGATCTCAAACAGCAAATTGTGGCACACACTTTTTCCGAAAGTACAGGGGTATTCTCTCTCTCTCTCTCTAGAGTAAACCGGATCACCTTCCTTCTCCCTGTTTTTTTTTCTTCTTTCCTTTTTTTTTGCACTTTCCTTTTCTTTTTTGTTTTTTTTGTGATTGCTTTCTACCCTTTTTTTTTGGACAGGGGAGGGGCGATCGGAAGGGTGGGATGGCGCGGCGCGGTTGTCGCGAGGGGGGGCGGTGGGCGCGGCGTGGTAGGGTTGGCGAGCAGCGGAACGGCGGCGGCGGCGAAAACTAGGGTTAGAGGGAAAACGAAAAACAAGAGATTAAACACAAGGAACCAGCAACAATTGAACGAGTAGGCACACAAATTCAACAAAGACACTTATTGAAAGAATGTGCGAGGCTAAACGGTTGCTGGGACAAGGATCTAACATGAAAAAAATTTCTTTTGGTTTTTGTGGACTGTAGGAAGGGAAAAACACTCGGTAAAACTCACCGATCAACCTGGAAAGCTGATACCACTTGATAGAGTCGGAGTGCCCGATCTTTCGGTGAGTGGAGATAAATTCGACTTGGTGGAAGTAGACCCTCACGATCCGACTACGACGAGCGATCCCGAAGCGCCAATGCAATCGCTGAACCAACTTCCGATGGTTACCAACCTCGCCGGTGCGAGATCAGCCTGATCACGAAGATTGATTCCTGTCCGCAATCGAAGAACGAACAAGAAAAAGAGGCGAGCAATCTAAAAATCACTCGAAGGTGGAGTTCTGAATCACACAAGGACAGCGCGTATTTGCGCGTGTTCAAGAGTAGCTAAAGCTAGATGTAAAACAAAACTCAAGTCGTAAACAAAAAGGACTCGGACTAAATAAAGGGGGCGCAGCCCCTGGAGTCCGAAGGGGTCACGCGCTCCCAACCCTAGGCGCCCCACCTGGGCTGCCCTGTTGGGCCATCTTCTTATTCCGATGGGCCTTCGTTCCTTAACACCATGATGAAGTTTAATTCTCTCGCACGGGCCCGAGTGATTGGCCCAACTGGATGACCAACTGTAGGCGCCTGAGGTGGAGGAGCAACTGGAGGCGCCTGAGGTGCTGCTGGTGTAGATGTACTTGTGGTGTCCTCATCACCCTTTGACCACTTCATCAAAACGAATGTTCCAACTCCAAGATGCTTGCTTCAATCCATAAATGGATCTTTGAAGCTTGCATATCTTTCCAGCATTTTTCGGATTGACAAAACCCTCAGGCTGTATCATATACACGTCCTCAGCTAGGTTTCCATTCAGGAAAGCTATCTTGACATCCATCTGCCGTATCTCATAATCGAAATATGCAGCTATAGCTAGAATAATCCGAATGGACTTAAGCATCACTACGGGCGAGAAAGTCTCGTCGTAGTCAACTCCTTGAACTTGTCGAAAACCTTTTGTGACAAGTTGTGCTTTATAGATGTGAACATTTCCATCCATGTCCTTTTTCTTCTTATAGATCCACTTGCACTCTATGGCTTTAACACCATCAGGCGGGTCAACCAAGTTCCAAACTTGATTGTCTCCCATGGACTCCATTTCGGATTGCATGACACTCTGCCATTTATCAGAGTCTGGGTCCATCATTGCTTCTGCATATGTCGCAGGCTCATCATTGTCCAACAATAATATTTCCCGCATTTTGCGGAGCCTTGCCAACCTTTGTGGTTGTGGCGGTGCTTCTCTTGCCATGGGTATCTCAACTTATTCTGCTACATTAGCATCACTCATTGATTCTTGCCCAATCGGCTGATCTTGAACTTCTTCAAGATGCACTGTCTTTCCACTCTTTTCTCCTTTGAGAAACTCTTTCTCTAGGAAAACCCCATTCCGAGCGACAAACACTTTGCCCTCTGACCGGTTGTAAAAATAATATCCCAAAGTTTCCTTTGGATATCCCACGAAAATGCGCTTATCCGACTTGGGTGTGATCTTGTCCGACTGAAGTCGCTTGACAAACACTTCACATCCCCAAATCTTTAGTAAAGACAAACTGGGAACTTTTCCAGTCCACATCTCATATGGTGTCTTAACTACGGATTTAGATGGTACCCTATTAAGTGTGAAAGCTGCTATTTCTAGAGCGTATCCCCAAAATGACAACGGTAGGTCCAACTGGCTCATCATTGATTGAACCATGTCTAACAAAGTTCGATTACGTCGCTCGGATATACCATTTCTTTGAGGTGTTCCAGGCGGCGTAAGTTGTGGAACAATTCCGCAACTCTTTAGATGATTGCTAAACTCGTGGCTCAAATACTCACCTCCACGATCAGATCGTAAGGCCTTAATTTTCTTGCCACGTTGATTTTCAACTTCATTCTGAAATTCCTTGAACTTTTCAAAGGTTTCAGACTTGTGCCTCATCAAGTAGACATAGCCATATCTACTAAAATCATCAGTGAAAGTCATGAAGTATTGGAGTCCTCCTCTAGCCGTCGTGCTCATTGGTCCGCACACATCGCTATGTACGAGTTCCAACAAGTCTACTGCTCTCTCAGGAAATCCTGTGAAAGGCATTTGGTCATCTTGCCTAGCAAGCAAGTCTCACATGTCTTTTATGATTCAAAATCAAACGAAGTTAGAAGTCCATCAGAATGGAGCTTCTTCATGCGCTTTTCACTTATATGACCCAAACGACAATGCCACAAGTAGGTAGGACTCAAATCATTAGGCCAAGGCCTTTTAGCACTTACGTTACAGACAGGTGAACCATCAAGATTTAAAACAAATAATCCATTCACAATGGGTGCAAAAGCCTTAAACATATCATTCTTAGAGATCACACAACCATTGTTTTCACTCGCAAATGAATAACCATCCTTCATCAAACATGATGGAGACAAAATGTTTCGACTTAAACTAGGAACGAAATAACAATTATTCAACTCCATAATAAATCCTGACGGGAGGTGGAGTTGCATCGTGCCGTCGGTCAACGCAGCAACTCTTGCATTATTGCCCACGCGGAAATCAACTTCTCCTCTTTCCACGCTTCTACTTCTTATCATTCCCTGCATCGAATTGCAAATATGAGCAACCGATTCGGTATCAAATACCCAAAAATTAATAATTGTATTAGCGAGAAATACGTTGTCTATAACATTAATAACAAGCGTACCTGAGGTGGAAGTACTCTTACTTCCGCCATTCTTCAATGAAGCTAGGTACTGCTTGCAATTTCTCTTCCAGTGACCAAGTTCATGATAGTAAAAGCACTCTTTGTCTGGAGCAGGTCCAGGTCCAGCTTTAACCTTGGGCGCTGGGTTTGGCTTGGACGTTCCAGCCTTGCCCTTCTTCTTCCAAGAATTGCCCTTCTTCTTAAAGCTAGGCTTGTTCTGTATAGCCATCACATGGCTGCTACTAGTGCTTTTCTTAATGTCAACCTCTGCTGTTTTAAGCATGCCACACAGCTCATTCAGACCCTTCTCCGTCCCATGCATATGGTAGTTCGAGATGAAGTTCCCATAGCTAGGCGGAAGAGACGAAAGAATGAAATCAGTGGCCAACTCTTGGCCCAGTGGGAAGCCCAGCTTCTCCAACCATTGAGTGTAACCAACCATCTTGATTACATGTGGTCCTACTGTTGCACCTTCTGCTAGTTTGCTCTCCACAAAGGCCTTAGACACATTGAACCTTTCAGTCCTGGCCTGTGTTTGGAACATGTCTCTAAGCGCCACGATCATATCATGCGCCTCATGGTTTGTTTCGAACTGCATCTGCAGCTCGAGTTCCATGCAAGCAAGCATAAGGTAGCTTACTTCGAGGTTAGCATCACATGCTTTCTTGTAAGCATTCTTAGCAGCAACAGGTGCATCATCAGCAAGGTTCTTCTGGTAGTGGGTTGTCTAGAACATCTTCCTTTTTCTCAGCCCTGAGAACAATTCTTAGGTTACGGATCCAATCTGAGTAATTTGTTCCATTCAACTTGTCCTTCTCAAGGACCGAACACAAAGCAAATGGTGTAGTGCTGCTAGGTGTCATTTAATCTACAACAAAAGTAATGCAAAATACACTAAGACAAACGTATCCATGATAGAGCAAATCATATTATACTATTTTAACAGAATCTACTCCCACTAAAATCAATATCCCTCTATTGATACTTAGTGATTCAGGATCCACAACTAACAAGTCTACTAGTGAGCTTTAGCATCACCGCTAGCAAACAAGGTAGATCGGTAAGCAACTTTTGCTAATCATATCACATATGACTCCTGTTATTGGGTGACATCTCCATGTCTCGGCGCCCAACCTTTATGCCCCAAGGTCCTTAACCGTTAAGTTAACCTTGTTAAGCAAACCAACCCTTATGCATGTAAGTGTCCGACACAAACCCGTCTAATCAAGGAAAACTAGTGGCACCCTAATTTCATAGACCCACCACTAATTGTACAAGACATGGGACGGTGCAAGTTTTAGTTGGGAGGGCATACTAAATTAAACTTTGTGAGGGATCGTTCTACTTCTAACATCACAGCATGCAGAAAGTAAAACATAAACAGAATAGCATTCACACAGTTGTTGCACAGTATGGCCTGTTTTCTTATGGTGATCTCCATCTCCATAGAACCTGTTCACCATGGTGATCTCCAACTCCATGTTCCATGTGCGCCATCCTCCTGGTTTAAGTCCTCCAAGAACTAGAACATGCTATTACACCTAATAGCTAGTAAAAAGCTAGTAATGAACCTTACATAGTTGCTTCGATCATCATAGATTGGTACGCAGACCATTAAATACATTAAAGTGACAACACATATGGCTCCTGCCGTGTTGCCATACGCACGACACGCAGGTCACAAATGAGTTACACACATGCATCACATACACAAAGGGGCCATACTGATCACAAGATATATACATCCTGCAAAATAGAGTTAAGCGTCCTAACGTTCCAAACTTCGGAGGCCCGAAACTCCATCTTCCAAGCCAAATTTGGGAAATCTAATTTCGCCAAAAACGGCAAAGCGGTTGAATTTCATGTGGAACTTTTTCATTAGATCAATTTTCATATAAAATTCGCCCCGATCCGAGATCGTACCGAAAAGTTATGGCTGATTTACCGAAGCATACGCACACGGCAAAATCCCGACCCCGGTAGTAGATCCCATCTACTATTGCACATCTCATGCGTCTGGCGTATGAACCTGGATTTCGATTCGACCAATCACATTGATCTTCGCTCACTGCAACTAGAATTACGTGTATCACTTAACTCCGATGGAGGAAGCCCGACCGGTAGGAGTATGTCGTTACACTACCATTGTAGCAAGAACACGAAACCAGGACATAGATCAAAATGAAAACTTGCATATCTCCATATGCACACATCCCGAATCCAAATCTAAACAGCTACTGCTCTGATACGAGGCAAGAAGAAGAAGTTAGAGGGCCGTATCTTAAGGGATACGAGGTAGGCTACACTAGCGCAAATCAAAATTTTCTACAGCGTAAACCAGAAAACTGCCGTATATGGATCACGGGATTACCACTCGACGCATTGATGCGGAAGATGTAGATTCGCGTCGATGCAGTGAAGTCGATCAACGTAGTCGTACGTAGTCGATCATGTTGACGTCCAGCAGCTCCTTAGCAGCTCGTCCACGTGTAGCAAGATCGCCCTCGTGCCGCGGCTCGTCGTCAGCTCGTCAGCGGCTCGTCGTGGCTCGTCGGCGGCTCGTCGTAGCTCGTCGGTGGCTCGTCGTAGTGCTGCAGGCGCAACACCTCCAAGGTATCCACACGTGCAGGGAGAAGCATCACAAGCCGGACTACTAGGTCCGTGAGTTGCAACAGGCGAGGGCGTGGGAGGCGCAACAGATGTGTTTCGCCATAAAAGGTGTAAACCCTAGGGCACCCCCACCCCTCTATTGTTAGAGGTTCCGAACGGGCCTCTGCGTCCGAGGCCCATTAGTACTTCTAAACCTAATCCAACTCGGATCACATCCGAATTGAGCTTCCAGCCCCTTAAGTGTGTGACCCTATGGGTTCGGATACGTATAGACATGGCTCGAGTACTCCTACTCGGCCCAATAGTCGGTAGCGGCCTCTAGCAAGACGTGCCAACTCCTATATGCACACGAAGATCATATCAGACGAACCATCACAACATTTTATACATGTTATTCCCTTTGCCTCACGATATTTGGTCTAGCTTCAAGTCGACCGCTCTTTCTCGATCCTGTGATTCGGAATCCCTTTGTAGGTTAACTCGTAACCGTACGTAGCATGGCCATGCATTTTTGGATCCGATCACTCGAGGGGCCCAGAGATATCACTCTCAATCAGAGAGGAGCAAATTCCATCTTGATTGACCATGTCTCATAGCATGCTTCTTGACAAACCCGAAAGCTACCTTTATAACTACCCTGTTACGGCGTAGCGTTTGATAGCCCCTAAGTAGGTCGATCCACATCTTAAATACATGCGACAATCTCAGGTCTAAGGACAAAGCGTATCTGTTGTTTAAAGAGAGAACTACTTCTCATGTTGGGTCAGTCCTAGCACATGTCTCCACATGTGCCCACATTATTAGTTCAATATCTCCATGTCCATGACTTGTGAAACATAGTCATCAACTAGTACATGTGCTAGTCTAATATTCATGTGTGTCCTCACATGAACTCCGACTAGGGACAACTTTAGAATAACCATACAAGTAAAGAGTTTCACACAGAATTCACATAATTGCAAATCAATTCAAGTAGCCTTTAATGGATATTCAAGGAACACAATATAAATCATGGATACAAATGGAATATCATCATCTCTATGATTGACTCTAGGGCATACCTCCAACAGTATCATCATCACGAAAATTGTTGAAGATGGTGAACCAATTGCTCCTTCCAATGCTAAGATTAAATTGGTGAATGAAATAGGATTTATTGTTAGAGATAACATCCCAATAAGATTTCAGAATTGGAAAAGCCCTGAAATCAATGATAGTGTTGCTTCCACAAGCACAGTCCCCATAAGCACGGTACCTGACCGAGAGAAGGAACTGATATGAAATTAGATAAAAAACTTCACATTCGAAGGTGTAGATGAAGACAAAGTGAAATAATGGGGCTTGAAGAAGGGTGCAATTGCTTTTCAAAAGTACAAGAAAAACTTGAACAAAGAGTACATAAAGAAGGGGCTTACACCTGATTTCACGAAGCACCCGAAGTTAAGAGATCACTGGGATTCATTTGTACAGTTCAAATAGTCGAAAAATAGCACTAAGACAACTCAGACCAACACCAATAATGCTTAGAAGAAGAAATACTTTCAGCATCTTGGGTCAGGAGATTACAAGAAGGGGATCATGAAATGGCAAAGGATGAAAGATAACATAATTACTAGAGGAATAGTACCGCAGACTCTCGAATGGCTGGAGCGAACAAAGAATTGGTATTCTGCTCATGGCGGCACACTCAATCCCGAAGACGGATCTTTCATGCCTGATCGAGAGAAGGACGAGCTGACTGACACTTGGTAATCCTGAACACCCTGGATGTTGCCGAATCAAAGGAGTAATTCCAGTGAACAATGGACTGGTGTGTGAAGGAAGAATGGAGGAAGCAATCGACTGGTGTGTGGCTCTAGCTCTTAGCAAACAAGCTAGTGAACAAGCAGCTGCAGCATCAGGGGCACATGTTGACGTAAGCCCCTCTCAGCGTCGAAGCAGTGTCGCTTCTACAAAAGCCCTAGTTGGAGGATCTTCTGACATACTTGAGGACAACCAACACCACCCCGAGGACGACATCATTGGGAGAGCCCCTTGTGAGCTTGTTACTCCCATGGAAAACAAGCTCATCGTGGTGGCTTATGGTATGGCTAAGCAACCAATGCAAGGCCAAACACTTCATGGCGTGGAGATTCCTGCTCGCAGTTACGCCAAAGTTGGGGTGGACCGAGTGGTCGACAGTTGGGATGATCTGGAACTGGAGATACCTGGAGATGACAGGGAAAAGAATCTAGGAGAAGCCATCCATGGTTGGATTCTATGGCCCAAGCGCTGCATAAGGATTACGTAGCCAAATCCCCCGACCTTGGGATCATCTGTTCAAAGCTCAAGGGCAATATCACCTACGTCATCTGCCAGGGCACCCTCTCCACTACCAGATAGAGATCCTAGCATGAGTCCACTACTAGACAGGGATCCTAGCATGAGTCCATCTCCCTCCTGCTATGAGCATGGCTACACAGCGAAAGACGCCTTCAGTTCCGCCTACTGCGGCTACGAAGAAGCAGAAAAAGCCGAAGGAGAAGGGACCAGAGCCCAAGTACCCATGTGATATGATAGTTGAGAAACTCTCACAGTAGTAGATGCTGAGGTTAAAGCTTTCTTCGCAAGGGAGAAGCCGAAGAAAGATCCACCACTTGATAAGGGTAAACTTTGGGCTGTCATCAGAAGCATGGAGGTAGAGCAAAGGAAACAGCCAGAGAAACCACTGCTATCTAACTATGATAGACAAATAACAAAGGCTTTTCAGAAGAGGAAGAAAAGTGGGTCAACTATTCCACAACTCGGAACCCAATCCAATCAATTCATTACCCCACCCAAGGTGCTTTTAGAGTTTGATCAGAACCTGCTAAGTTTTTCCAAAGATACAAATCTCACCCCAGCTCAACTTTGAGGGGAGGATCACATCCCAAAGCACCATGGGGCCACTAAATGGACATATGAGTATGGGAAACCGCTTGTGTGGCCGCAGTTGGTGGACTGTCTTCCAATGAAGATGTACAAGTTGTACCAATGGTACATGGAGGCTTCAGCCAATGGTTTTTTCATGCTAGAAGTTCGAATTGGAGATCAATATTATTTCCATGGAGAAGACATTATAAATGTGCTACTAGAGGAACTATATTACCTTTACAATCAAGACGCACTTGACAAGTCACTCATTAGTTCCTGGGTTTTGTAAGTCTTTAATTTGCTCTAACTTCAAAATCCCCGCTCTAGTCATTGTGCGATGTCTTAACTTCTATTCGATTTTGTATTATGCAGGATGGAGATTCAAAATTGTTGGAGGAAAGGATACTATGACGAAGGCTTCATGGACCCTGATGTTGTAAATGAGTCAACTCTAAGAGATAGATCAAATTAGACATTGAAGAATATATATAAGTTCCTCAATAAGCAACATTACAAGAAGTAGATACTATTACCATACAACTTCAAGTGAGCGTGTTTCCCATCTCTTTCTTTTTCGAACTAGTAGTTAAACATAAGACTAACTAGTTTTGGTTGTACAGCTTCCATTGGATACTCATTGTTGTCGTGCTTGATATGAGCATGGTAATTGTCATGGACTCTTTGAAGAAACCAAGAGATGAATACAAAGATATCATAGA
The DNA here is from genome assembly GCF_000263155.2 of Setaria italica. Taxonomy (NCBI): domain Eukaryota; kingdom Viridiplantae; phylum Streptophyta; class Magnoliopsida; order Poales; family Poaceae; genus Setaria; species Setaria italica. The sequence continues at coordinate 7,878,363 of NC_028456.1, read as the reverse complement.
CGTTCTAAACAAAGCATGGGTTCGATTCCATCGAAATCACATGGGTGAATTCAAGAAGGAACTTTGTTAGAAAACTGATTTCTGGGTATGTGTTGAATTTTCACATCTCATGACACTTTCTTGAACACAACAAATATTTCATACCTCTTTTTGCCATATATATAGTGATGGAAATAGGAGTCGGGGAATAATTCATGCAGATACTACATATGTGAGTTCATCCATGGCTTTGGAGGTCCGAAGCGTATGACTGACCATGAATTAAGCATATGTATACAAAATTCTTAACAATAGATTAGTTCTAATTGTGCAAACACATTGATCTACTATATATATAATAACCTTTGCTAATGACACAGATGATGTACAAGAAGGAAAGAGTCCTCGATACGGACTGCATCAGGGCAATTCAAGAACAACTCTCTAGATTTTTTTTGGACGAGGTAGTAAATCCAATGGGGGAGTTTCATAATGATGGATCAAATCTATATCACCGTCAGGACTTGGGTTCAGAATAGTTGATACGAAATGTTGAACTTGGAAAGTTCAGGCAATGTAATATTATTCATATATGTGTATGCACAATATGTCTATATATATAATAGTATCTCAAATGTAATATTAAAGATAAATACAACTTTATATATATTAACGTATTAGACCTATTATACGTAAAGGAAACAAATACAAAATATGAATATAGAATAAAGAAATAGAAAAGAAAATGAGAAAAGAAATAAAAAAATGAATTAGTACTGGTTGGGGACCAACCAGTACTAATTTGGCCGGCGCCGCGCGCGATGTGGCAAGCCCTTCCCAACCGGTACTAAAGGGACCCCTTTAGTACCAGTTATTTCAACCGGTACTAAAGGCCCCCCTTTAGTACTGAACTACCAATACCGGTTGCAAAACTGGTACTAAGGGGGGTTCTCAACCGGTACTGATGGCGCATTCCCTAGTAGTGTCCTGAAACCTCATCAGTTCCTCCTGAACCAAGTTGCAGTCCATCAACGACCATGTTTCACCTCAAACAATACCTGCACATGAATACATGCAACCGTGTACAAGCACAAGTCCACGACTTGACTCAAGATCGGTCCATGCAACACAACTCCCATGAGTGTATTACATACATTTCAAAACCAAACACACTACCATGAGTGTATCCAAACGACATGCTACAACTAGCACATCCAAACAAGCTACCACTAGCGTACATATAAACACACATATGCCATTATACTAATCACTTTGCAATGCCAATTTCAATACAAACCAATTTTTCATCGCACATGATCTCACAAAGAGGCTTTTGATTGAGATTATATCTGTATTGCTCTGCTATCTTGTTTAGAATTACAACATATGCGTAGTCTAGGTTACTCTAGATTAGTTACCTCTTGCTCATATCTATTATCTATCTGTATATGTTGATTACATATGATCTATTCATAAACAAAAGTTCATACTGACATTGCTAGTTGAAGTAATTGTTGCATTATAAGTTCCATGGATTAATATAAACCTTGGGGTAATACTCTGAGGAAAAGAGGTACAACTAATCCATGCATTTGCGGTTCTCAACTTGGTGCGCTAACAGCCGCCAGCACATGCGGTGGACAGAGGAGGTGTCGTCTTCGACTGTTGCCTACAGATGAGGTGCCGTCAAAATCCAAGAAGATTAACCCCCACCTCCTCGATCTACCTACTGGATTGGAGGAATGGAGGAGCGCTGTCACTGGATGCTTGCTGCAGCCTATAGGAAGGGGAGCAGGCTGTGGGATTGGGGGGGAGGAGCACCGGTGCCATGGGTTGGGATCGGTTGGAGAATGGTGTGTGGTTGGTAGGGGTGCGAGGTTGTCATGAGGATAAAGTGGAATGGTGGAGAGTGAGTGATATTGGGATGTGCTACATGTTTTATTGGGCCTCTTGGTATATTTGGTTGTTTTAGTTTTTTCGGTTAACCGAGGCTGGGAATTGAATTAACCGAGTTAAATTTGGTTAGTTGCATCTGAGAACCGAACTTGGGACCGAATATTTTTGTTTTGGTCATTTCGGTTTCAGTCTTGGATATTTCGGTTCGTTTTCAGTCATTGGTTAATTTTGGCTAGCCCTGCCTCTATGTTGGATCGAGAGGCCCCAATTCTTGGTGACGGTCCCCCCTTGTCAGAATGGCAGATGGCTCTCTTGTTGGGTCGTCGGACTGGTGGGAACCTTTTCTCTTGGGCCACTTTTGGCTGGTCCGGTGCAAGTTGTCCCCTAGACTCCTAATCATTCCTTTTGGCGAGGCCCACTGGTACCCGGGCCACCAACCTCATCAGCGTGCAGTAATAGTGCATGCCAACAATCGTGATGCTTAATATTTTAGTTGAGAAACAAGGCCATGTGGTGGAACCAATCAGATTAACCCATCTTAAGTGTACTCAACCTCACCTCAAATGTGAATAGACAATTTAATCGAATTAAAATGGCAGTCTGTCGGGTTTCACCCGATAAAACCACGTGTTCCAGATTGAAACAAAGCATACTCGCACGAAGACGAGCAGAGATTACAACAATCCAGATAAATTATTACAGGTCCCACATTCAGTTATTACAACTCAGGAGTTTTCAGAAGCATAAAGTACATTTTCAGAGTTTGAAAGCAGCAGAAAAGTAAACGATAGTCTAATGTCGATACAAAATACCATGGTGAAGCCTGCCATGATATCAAGCACCACAATCCTCGCCGACCAAGCACGAGTCCCAAACAAGTCAACACCAGCAACCATACCTGAAAAACAAGCCACAAGCAAGGCTGAGTATACTAATACTCAACAAGACTTACCCGTCAGGTGGTAACTACTCCACCAGCTCCTAGACATGCAAGGCTTTTTGGCTGAGGGGTTTGTTTTGCCAAAAGCATCTAAAGTAGGTCCTTACATTCAAATTTTAGCAACAGATTCTAGTTCATTAACCATTCTAGGTAAGCATCTATTCTAAGCAAACATGGCAAACAAACAATTTAATTCAAGCATCAGTATTAATCATCACCATTTGTTCCTCTTCTTACTCAGTGCAGCATTGCGATCAAGCAGTCCCAAACTGTGAGAGGCAGACGATTCGAATTGAGTTTTTAAACCATGCATGGCAAACCTAACCTCACAACATCCGCGCACCATGACGGGTCGCTTCATTTGTCAGCTGTCCCCATCAATCACCAGCTACGTGTCGGGTCCACTTCCCTTGGTACAAGGCCCCACGGTCCCGACCTCCACCGTACCATAACTGCACTTGTCACCACATGCGGTCGCAAGGCAACTCTGTTCCAGAGACAGTGGAACGAATCGCTCACGTCCTGGTTCAATCAGGTATTAGGCTTCCCCATCCCATACTAGGTATGAGATTAGTACTTTCAAACACTTGATCATGAACACCAGCACATTTCAACCTTAGTCCATTTTCATTTAGACAGACGGGGCAATCCACCGACTACCAAAATAGTTCACAAGGCCCTGCCCCGCCCGTCATCCTTATGGTTGTAACATAAGTAAACAAACAACTCCTATAACTCACGAGTGACAGGAAATCACTTGACTTTTACCGTGTCCTATTAAGCATTGCATCTACACGACTTATCATGCTAGTGTTCAGATCAAAAGGGTACTAAGTTCATGCATCTAAGGTTTCGGACAACGCCTAGTAACTTAAATGCACAATTATAATCAACATAATTCATTGCAGAAGTTTAGAAAACCGGGATATGCTCTGGGGCTTGCCTTATTGCCCTAACTCAGCCTTGGGCTCTTCTAAACTTTGGTTCGGGCCTTGATTTGTCTTGATCCCATTTAGCTTAGCAAGCACCCTCCTGCTATGTGTTCCGAGCCGAGCTCGTATGTTCCGTCAGCAAGGTTAGCTCCTACACAAGATGCATATGCAAGATTTTAGTTTCATGCTTTCATATGTAGGTTCCATTGTGTCATTTATTGCATAAGCATAGGGTGTATTTTGGACCACATTTATTAAGAGTTAAACTTTTATTTCTTCTTGCCACTTTTACCTAGACAAGTTGATATTAAACTTCTTTTCTTCACAAAACAACTTGGTTGGAAAGAAAACATGGCTTTTAGGTTGATGGTGATTGTGTACACATCTAAAGTTTGTAACCATTTAACTTCACAAAAGAAGGTGGGGTCACTTTAGGTTGCTCAACATTCATTTGGAAAGTTATCTGGCCTTCTGAATTTTTAAACAACTTAAACTAGCATTTACCATTTTACCCTTCCTATTTAACATTTGCTATTAACAACATTAAAGAACCTTATTAGAAAATGATGTTGGTTAACTTATGAGCATTTCCTTTACTAAGTAATCATTTTATGATTAAGCAGGACCAAGCAAGTTTCAAGATTAAGTTATTATAACCTATAGCAAAGCATAGTAACAACTTCATTTCAAAAGTAGACGACAAACATGCTTAGTGGCTTGCCTTGGTTTTCTTTGAGCTCAACTCAACTTTTACGCCGGCCTCAGCTTTGGTCTCAAAGGTTCCATTCTCCGGCAAATTTTCTCTCTAAAAGAATGAAATGTGTGCATGCATTAGAGATGATGCTTATGAGTGCAAAATGCTAATGAATGCATGAAACTTGGGAGGATAACTAGCACAAGAAATCATGAACCAAACAACAGCATGATCTATATGTTGAAAATAAACACAAACCCATTACCAAGAAAAATTTTCTGAGATAACATGGGTGGCATTATTTTTAAAAGACCGAAAATGCATAAGCACACTATTAGGAATTGGCTCCACAATTAGCTAAGCACACAGTAAGTTAGGCATGCCTATGAGTCTTGTAGGAACAATTTAACCACATTTCATGACCAAGATTCTAACATGACGGACAAGTTTAGGGAAATAACAGTACTAGTCTCATGTAACTGGGTGGTATGACTATTTAACTAAGGATTTCAAACACGCATGTAGACTAACACAAGTGATTTTATAGCTTTTCCCTAATAACATGCAACACCTTAAGGTTATAGGAATTGGTTTTTAGGGCATCAGATGGTGGATGGATGTAACTAGTAGTTCTAGACATACACAATGCATGAGTAGCAAGTTGGGATATCAATTTCATGTGCATTCTTTATGAGAACTACAAGTTTAATGTTTCTTGATTAAATCATACTATCAAAACTAGTAGCTTTGAAAGGCATGTAAATAAAGGAAACAGTATGAATCAATCGTTAACAAAACAATCTAGCTAGATGCAATACAACTCACACAAGCACAATGAGAGAAACCATTTTGCAAAATAAGCTAAACAAGCACAAATTTGCAAGATTAAAATCTTTTGTGGAGAACTAAACATGAAATAAATGGCACTACCAGGAGACGACACTACCAAGTCATGAGAGTTGGATTCACATAAAAATCAATTTTTAATGTAGAGATATAAATTAAAAAAGATAAACTACCATTAAACACATTAAATCTAAAAAGGTTTGTAAATCAACCATACAAGTATTATCATCACTTTTACTAGATCCTATATGGAAAACAAAGTTTAATAGAAGTGGTTTCATCATTTTATCACTTTTCCACTATTTATCATGTAATCAGCAATATTAACATAGCAAGCAAGCATTGAACTCTAAAACAGTAGGAACAACAAGGATTCTACTAAAACAAGTTATATATCTGAAACATGCATGTTACAAGGAAGCTAACAAAAGTAGTTTTACAATTTTTAGTGCACTAGGTGATCTATAAAGCATTTAATGGCTTCCACACAAAATAAATCATAGCACAAAGTATAAAACAACAACATGCACAAAAATCATTTTTGAAATAAACTATATACCACAAGGAAACCAACAAAATAAGAATCACATTTTTAGCATTTTTCTACAAGTTTCTATGTATTTTCAAAGTTTGCAACATTTTAAAACCACCAATTAAAACAAATCTGAGCAACCTTGCAAGCTACCCCCTGGAAACAAATTTTCTTTCTCAGATCTACCCTTCTCTTAACACTCTACCCCCTACATTTTTGTGGCAGAACTGCCCAAATTAACCTGACTAAAATGCATTGAAGTCGCCTGACACACGATTATGCACTTTAAGCAAGTCAACCTGGTCGACCGTCGGATTTCATCCGATGAAACACATCAACAGGATCGAGAAGCCTCGCTCACACGAAGGTGAGTAGCACAGAGATTACAACATTCCATCACATTAACTTAGTCTCACAAATTATTACATCAGAGTTTCTAAAATTCAAACAAGCTGCAAGGTTCGAAAAGTCGGATAAAACAAGCGGAAGCTAAACGTCGATACATGACATCACGATGGAGCCGATCATGACATCAAAAATCTCTTCCCTCGCCGTCCGAGAAGGGATCCTACTTGACTGTCCAGCCCGGAGGGAGCTGGGTAGGCCAAGTGGTACCAGCAACCAAACTATTGACATCACCTGAAAAGATTAAGCCACAACAAGGCTAAGCAACTAATACTCAGCAAGACTGACCCGTCGAGTGAAAAGCTTTACCAAGACCTAGACATGCAAGGCTTTCTGGCTCTGGGGTTACTTTGTCAAAAGCATCTACAGTCGGTCCTTACTTTCAATATTTTAGCTCAAGTTCTACGTTCTTTAACCAGTCTAGATTAGCAACTTATACTAAACAAGCAAAATTTCCAAGCAGTTAAATAACAAGCATCAACTTAATCTCGTAATCATGTTTCATTGTTACTCAGTGCAGAATAGCGATCAAGTAGTCCCAAACTGTGAGAGGCAGATGAATCGATTCAAATTTATTAACCATGCATAGCAAACCTAATCTCACGACATCCGCGCACCACGAAGGGTCGCTTCATTTGTCAGCCATCCCCATCGATCCCTTAGGCATGTGTCAGGGCCAAACTACCTTTGGCGTGCAATGCTCCACAATCCCGGCCTCTGTCATATTGTGGCTGCCACTGCACCCACATGATGCACCATGGGAACGAAGTTCTAAGGACAGTAGGAGTATAAGCCATGACCCAGTTCAATAAGGTACTAAACTTCCCCATCTCATACTAGGTATGAGATTAGTACTTTCAAACACTTGATCACGAACGCCGACACGTTTCGACCTTAGATCAATTTCATTTAGACAGACAGGGAAAACCACCAAGTATCGAACATAAGCCCGACCCCATCTGTCGTCCTTATAGTTGCAACATAAATAAACATTCAACTCCTATAACTCGCGAGTGACAGGAAATCACTTGACTTTTACCGAAACCTATTAAGCATTGCAACTACTCGACTTTGGCAACCAGTATTCAAACAAGGTACTAAATTCATGCATCTACGGTTTCAATCAACTCCTACACACGTAAATGTGCAAACATAAGCATCAACAAGTGGCATAAAGTAAAACAAGGAATTCATGCACCGGGGCTTGCCTTCAGGAAGAGTTAGCGGGTCCTCGGGGTCTTGCTCCGGTTTGGGCTTGCCTTCCAAGTGGTGAAGCTCCGCAGTGGGGTCTTCCTCTAGTGCCGGGTGGAGCTCGTAGGTTCCGTAGGCGAGATTTGCTTCTATACGACATGCACATGCAGAAGTTTAGTTGGACTCGTGCGTTCATTCAACGACACAAGGCATGGCTTAAGACAAAGGGTTGCAACTTCAAACGAATGTGGTCGGTTGAAACTTTGAGTTCGAGTTGAATGGCGATTGTGTACATATATAGTTTTTCTTGCACTTAGAGTTGCATAAAGAGAGTGATAGGTCGTGTTTGGGTGGCTTGGGTTCATTAGAATAGTTACTTACTTTTGAATGTTTTTATGTACCTCTTTCAATTTCCACTTATTTATCGTATTAGAATTTGTGCTTTCCTTTTATTCCTTTAGGTTGATTAATTAACCAAAATGACTTCATATCCAAACAGTAGCTAAAGTCACTGATAAAATTACAGCACCTCACTTAAGCCATCACTAGGTTACTGTAAAATTTAGGGGCCATTGGATGACTTAAAAAAAAGGGTTACATGCATTTATTATTAAAGGTAAAATGAGCTTAACTTTTTCTATCTTAAAAGTTACTGTGCAACAGAGGGTGAAACTTAACTAGTGTGTTAAGGGTATGTTACAGGAGCTTTGGTGAATTTTTCATAATTTTTGGAGAAGGTTGACTATTTACTCTATTTCCTTTTTAATTAAACATGCTTAGCAAGGAAGGTGTTTTTCCTTCTTATTAGCACAACAATTTATATTTTTCCTGCAAATTTCACAGTAAAACAAAATTAACACAACTAGTTTCACATTTTTCTGAGCTCTGGATCAAAACTTATGTAAAAACGAAGATTTATACTTAGATTTCCAATTTAAAGCCAAAACAGTGACTTATAGTGCTAGACCAGAGCCCTAAACATTTTTCTGAGCTTTTACACATAGAAACAAGCATCACAGAGTTGGTTTCACATTTTTCTCACTTTTCTTCTATTTATTAGGATTTAAAAGGCCTACAACATGATTAAAAGCATAGGATATTATTTACAACAGTAACATGGGCAAACTTAATTTTCTTAGGAACTAGACAGAGCAAGGATTCCACCAAAAGTGGTTTGGCATTTTTATGATTTTTCTACGATTTACTAGGCATTTCCAAAGTTCAACTATATATCTGCCTATTATTTAAAAGAAAAGTCGTGGCAACTTACAAGCTAGCCCCTGGATCTATGGTTTAACTACGCAACGGTCCCTGAGTTTTGCGCCCAGGCCCCTAGAAAGAATGGGGAAGACGCAATGTAGTCCCCGGGGCGCGCACGGCGGCGGCGAGGAAATCCCCGGCGGTTCGCCGGCGGGGATGGGGCAACAAGTGGCCGGAGGGGTGCGGGGGCTCACCTGAGCTCGATTTGGTAGGGTTGGGGTGACAGAGATGGCTGGTGGGAATTGGAACGTGGCGGCGGTGGTAGAGCTTGGTTGGCGGCGGTGCAGGAGGCGTTCCGGCGCACCGGCGGCGTCGGGGAGGCCATGGGCTGCTCGGGGACGTGCGCGGAGGGGTGGCGAAGCGGGCGGCGAAGTCGCCGGAGTGCGGGGGTGGCGCGAAGGGGTGAGTTCCATGGAAGCTTAGCGGCGACACAGAGGAGGAAGCAGTGGCGCGATTGTGGGCGGTGGCAAAGGGTGGCGTTGCCGGTGAGGGGGACCCTTTCATAGGGCAGCGGTGGAGCGGAGGGTCGAGGTGGGGCTCCGGTAGAGGAAGGATAAGGCCGGGAGTGGCGGGTGCACGGGCGAGGCGGCCATTGGCCAGCGGTGCCATTGGGCAGAGGAGGTGGAGCTCCGGGCGGTCTCCGGCGGTGATTGGCCTCGGGCGATGCGTGTCTGAGGCTTTCGGTCTGTCGGGCGGGCGAAGCGGAGGGCTACCGTGGGGGTTGGGTGAGCGGGTGGAGGCGCGGGACGTCGTCGGCATGGAGGCTTCTCCGGCGGACGGGCGGAGCACGGTTGGCGGAGCAGAGCCGCGGCAGGGGGAAAAAGACACGCGCGCGACCGGCGGTTGGCCAGCCCGGCGTTCACCCCGTCCTGTCGCAGGCGCGGGTTGGGCACCGTGGCCCTCGCCCTGTCGCTGTCTCGCCGGTGATAGGGCGCCGGCGAGTTGCCGGTGGCCGGCGGCCACGCGGCGCGCGGCGCGCGGGCGAACGTGCTCTGGCGCACGGGCGTCGAGGCCCCCTTCGGGCAGCAAGTCCGACCAGCTTTGGGAGATCCCATCTCCAAATTTTGTAACATAACTTCCAAAACTCTTTTAAACAAACTTGTTCAACTCTGGACGTATTTCAAACTTGGTTTAAGGTGCTGGTATAGATTGTGAAAGCATTTGGAGATATCTCGTGTCAAAGTTTGCTAAAAATCTGGAAATCCAGACTTAGCCAATTTTGGCCGAAGAGGTGGAATTTTAGGAACTTAGCTATGTTTGAGTCGATTTTAAGGCAGCTTCCAAGTTGAATTAGACCGAAGTGTTATTAGAGGAGTTGCTCTCCAACCTAAGGAATTCAACTTCTATTTAGGGTATTTCTTGAGTTTAGTTCAAAAATTTGGAGGAACGCCCTCGCCAAGTGGTGCACTCTGAGCAGTTTTTCAGACTTAGCGTTGTGGGGCTTAGGAGCTGAGTTGACTGTTTTGCTCCACTTTGGCCAAGATTTTGAACAGGTTCTGGCCTGAATTGGACCTGGGTCAGTGTAACAAAGTTGGAAAACATTCGAGGGACTACAACTTTTATTAAGAGCCTGACTTGAGTTTAGATATGAAATCGTGAGATAAAGGCTTGCAAAGTTGGAGGAAAACTCGAATTCCAGGACTTAGGAGGTTCATAGGGTTCTTTAGTACTCAGGTTTTGGTTGCTATTTTTCACCTCCTTTACTTGGTGATTAACCACTGGTTTATTTTTAAAGCACTTAATTTAGGTAGAGTTGTTACAGTTTTGTGCTCAGGTCCTGGGAAGAATCCCACCTCACACATAAAACCTGAAACTTTTCCCATAACCCCTTGACCTTCTATTCCTCTCGTAAACGGGTCCTTCTTCAACCTCTAGAACAAATCATGCACAGGCATGGCAATTCACGCACGGGCGCACACAGGCTAGCCGGGAACAAGGGAAGGACGGCGCGGCGGTGCTAGGGGGAGGCAGCGGTGCCATGCCCAAGCTAGGGGGCCTCCTTGGAGCGGCGCAGGTGGGGAGGAAAGCAGCGATGCACAGGAGCTCTGCGGGGCAGTGGCAACTCGGCCAACAAGAAGAACAAGCATGAGCATGAGCACCAGGGCCTCACCTAGGTTCCATTTGAGTGCTTGGTTAAGGACGGGGAGGGCTGAAAGATGGGTCTCCATGGTGGGGCAGTGGCGGCGGCGGGTGAGTTTCTTGTGGTAGGGAAAACTCCACTTGCCAGCAGTTCAGTGGCCGGCAGGCGACGAGGAGTGGCGAAGGGCGTCGCTAGGAGGGTGGGGGAGCTCAAGGCGCGGGATATTGGAGGGGGACGGAGGGAGATGGCTGGATTTCGCCAGCGAACAGGGCATCTCGGAGCTTCGCATTTTGGGGCAAGGTACTAGAAGCTGTGGTTTGGGAGGCAAAGGCTTGGAGGAGGGGCTACTTTTATAGTCAGGGTGAGACGAGGATAAGAATGGGTGAGGTGACATAGCAACGGGCACGAGGATTGGAGGGGAGGGGTTGCTGGTGGTCGCCGGTGTAACACCCGTAAAAATCTACCAAATTAAATCGCTCGCCAAAAATGCATTCCAAAATTTTTCGACCATTGAGCCCCGGCAAATCCCTTCCTTTCCGTCGGACCCGTCGTCCCGGCCCCGACATCGTCAACCCTATTTTTCCGCTCCCCGTAATTGTCGCCGCGTGCCCGTTCAATCCATCACGCGTGCCGTCAAATCCCGCAACTTTCGCCGAGCTGCCCCTCCCTTTTTCCTCCTCCTTTTTCCTCTTCTCCTTCCCTTTTTCTTTTTCCTATTTTTTATCCTTCTTCTTCCTCCTTCCTCCTTTCTCTCTCTCCTTCCTTTTTCCCGCGCACGCCTGTGCCGCATCGCGCCCGCCCGTGCGCCCCGGGCCGCACGTGTCGCGACGACGCCGCCGGCCGCGCTGGACCGTCCGCCGGCCGATCTTCGGCCGTCCCCTCCCGACGCGCTTCCCCATGAGGTCGCCGCCCCCTGTGCCTCCTCGTCGACCACGCCGCCACGCCATCCACAAGCAAGCCCACTCCGGCACGCCACCGACTGGAAAAGTCCCGGCCACCATCATCACCACCGGGCGCCCCCTTGCCGGCCTATAAAAGGGGCAACGCCCGGTCCTCCGCACCACCACCACCACCGCTAGCTTCACCACCGCCCCTCGCCTGCTTTCCCCGTGCGCCCGACAGCCGCCGCCGCTAACCGCCACCGCCACCTCCTGGCCCAGCGCCGGTGCCCCTTCCCCACCGTTTGCCGGCCAAGGTGAGGGCCAAAACGGGCCCCCCACACCATCCTCTCCCATCCCCACCACTCGGTCTCACCGCCGGCGAGCAAGGCCGGCCGGCCCGCCGCCGGTCATCCCCCCCCCATTCCCTGTTATGGCCCAAGGAGGAAGAAAGAGATAAAATCCCTCCTCTCTCGATCTAACCCTCAAGTTTTCCCTATTCGCAAACAAGCACTCCCACCTTTCAGAAATATTTACAAATAGGTCCCTGGTTCTCGCGGTTTAATCCTAAACCTTGTTTTAAAGCCCCTAGCCTCCCTTTAACCCGTCATTCCATGCGCCAAACTTTCACCAATTGATCCCAAATTCGACCACGGCCTCCTCTCATATATTTCCGCCGAGGCATATCCAAATTTCATGAAAATAAGCTTCCTACCTATTTTCCGTTCACATTTCCTGTTCGGAGCTCAACGGGTAAAATCTTTTTCCTTTTTATTTATTGTGTGCTCGTTGGTGTGTGCCGTAGATCGCGGAGTACCCGAGGAGGAGCACGAGGAGGAGTTTGACCATGAGCCCGAGCCCGAGGACCAGTACCGCGAGCAGGAGCTCCCGGAAGGCTTTGAGAACGGCAAGTCCAACCTGATCCTTTGATGCATATTTAATACCCAGTTTTTCAGACACAACCTATTGGCCTGTTTTATAAAATGCATATTGTTTTATTGCAAGACATGGTTGGATAGCCACCCCTTGATTGTTATGATTATTCCTTGTTGTCCTATATTTATCTCTAAATAAGAGTTGCTCTGTTTAGATGGTAAATACTGCTAGAATGCTTAGGAACTCGTTACCCAAATTCAATCATGACTACATCTGTTTATTCAGAAAATAAATGTGTGAGTGTGTTCAACTTAGGAGTTGGGATTTTCGGGTGTAAAGAGAGGTGGTGGATGAGATGGATGGGCGTTTCTTGTGTGGAATGCCGAGTTGTTGAGCTCGTACCTTAGTGGTTGAGCAGAGTGGGAGATATGCATCTTGTCATGGCTAAAGACCGAGTTGATGTGTCATCTTGCCTAATTCCATCATCGTGCAACCACTCGACCGTTGTATGGGCAACGGCTTAGCATAAACCCCACTAGCAAAACTGCTAGGCTTCAGGTGTGCTGGTGAGCAACGGGAGCCCTTGGAGAAGGACTAAGCTCTTGGTGACTTAGGTCCCGGTTTCGGCCACGTGGATGGGTTGCTAACCCCTTGGGTGCTTCCGTGTTGACTAGTCAGTGTTGGCTAAGGTGGGTAATGGCTTTGTTAGGATCTGCACCATCATTAAGGTGATCGTGATGCGGTACCCTACTTGTGGGAAAAGTGTACAACCTCTGCAGAGTTAAAACCTATCCGGGTAGCCGTATCCACGGCATTGGACGAGTTACGGCTCGGTCACACAACTAGCTTTTGGAGATGGTTGGTTTATAAGGTATGTGTTGGGTTTTGGAAGTGTCCGGCAGTTGTGCCGTGCGCTATGGCGGATGGGGAGTCCGGTAGCGATAAAACTTGGATCCCTTGTGTAGGATCAACCCCACTTAACGTTTCGGTTACTAAAGAAAATGCATTACGAAAATTTCTTTGAAATAAAATCCTGCATGTGTCAAAAATGTAGCTTTATTGCAAATAAACCTTAACCATATTCTTGTTGAATCCTATGCATATTCTTGTTGTATCCCCCTCTGTGGGTGGGGTTGGACTTGTTGAGTACTTTTGTACTCACCCTTGTGTTGTTGCTTCAGAGGAGGATCCGGACTTCGTCGCCGAGGACTTCGAGTAGGAGGTTGCGTCTGCACCCAACGTTGCTTGCGGTGTTGGCCCTTTTGCAGGATGCTTTCGCTGACGCATAGTTTCGATTGCAGCCCGGAGTCCGACTGGACCGCAACTTGGATTTGTGTTGTTATCGCTTTAGTCTTGCTTTGGGTGTGGCTTGCCCGCCCGCTCCTTCGGGAGTTGTACGGTTTCTAAACTATCTGTTGAATAAATGTGTTATCAGCCTTCTGGCACTGATAATTGGATTACATTTAGTCTCTACTTATGTGGGGACGCTTCAGGTGGTATTAGAGCCGTCGTTGGCAGTTGGACGTAACCATTAGGACCGGAAAAGCCTTGTTGACCAAATTAAATGATTTACAAAATTTCTTACTTGCTCTGCTCAATTGCAAAACTAATTTATACCCCGATTCTTTCCAGATGGCCGAAGAAGTTTGGATCAACAGCCATTGCCTGGAGGAGCCCGGTTTTCCCAGGTTGCTGTTCGCCTGCATGGACCGCCTCGGGATTTACGAGCGTCCGGAGTACTCTAGCCGGGAGTATGAAGACCGTGGGACTCTCCGATGCGAGATGACCATCTATGTGGGCAGGAGCAGCCGCTTTCCCGACATTCAGCCCTGGAATGTGTCTGCCACTGGTTTCCGGTGGAAAAACACTTACCAGGCGGCAGCTCGGAAAGCCCTGCGCTACCTGTGCCAAATTTATGAGAGACACATCGGTCGCACACCGATGAGGTTTTACCCGCCTGTCAAGAAGAACCCCCCGGTTTGGCTGGCCCGGGTGAGGACTTTGGAAGGACGTGGACAGCGCGAGGATGACCCCACCGTGCTCCATATGGCTGCCTATCTCCTCACTTTGGATGAACTCTGCGACGAGCAGGCCACCCATCTGAAGCAGCAGATCCGCAGAGCCGAGGACGCCGAGGTTATGGTGAGGAGACTCCAGGTGAGATTGGCAGCAGCTGAGGCACGAGCCACGGCCGCCCAAAGCAATGAGGCTCTCGCCATCGAGGCCCTCAAAGAGGCCGACGACCGGCACGCGCGGGCATTGAAGGAAGTCCACCACTCAAACCGCACGAGAAGGAAAATGCGGGTCGTGGAGGACGACGAGGCCCCAGTATTGGATGGAGTCCCTGTTGCCCAGGGGTCCGGGAAGTGGAAGAGCCCTAATGCCCCACCAGCACCGCCACCTTCGGAAAGGGACTCGAAGGTGGGCCATGGAGAAGCCTCGGAACCCCCTCCCGTGGGTGGGACCCTAAGGGACGAGATGCTGGCCCTCCTTATTCCGCCAGAAGACCACTCCGCGTAGTGTGCAGATTCGTCCCGCGAGTAGAGTGCCCCACCTAGAGTTGTACTCCAGAAGCTGTCCCGAGTCTAGACTTGTACCCCAGTGGTGTTGTTGTACCGGTCATGTAGTGTTTGTTTTGGCCCTACCCCAAGTGTTGTAACCGCCCTGGCAAAATAATAAAATCATTTGTGCTTGTTGTTTGTTAGTCTGTGTGTTTGTCGACAGGAGGTGGATTTTGTCTCTTCGAAAATTCGAAATTAATTAACTAAACATCACCTTAATATCCAAATCCAAGTCTCATGAAAGTTCACTCAATCTGCAGATGCCTCCCAAGCGTGCCACCAGAACCTCCCCGAGTCAAGCACGTGCCACTCCTAGTGCAGAAAGACAGCTGGAAAGGTAGGAACCCCCACCAGCAGTGCACCATGAGGAGCAAGAGGTGAATCAGCCTGAGGGTAGGGGGGAAAGTCAAGTGGGAGCATAGCAGCCACCGCCCCCACCGGTCATTGATTTGGTACAAGTCATGAACAACCAGACCCTTCTGCTAGAAGCTTTGGCCAATGCCATCACTCGCCAAAGGCCCCGCGGACAGGGCATGAATGAGAAACTGACATACTTCCTTCGGACCAAGCCACCCACTTTTGGCGGGTCCATCAACCCTCTGGACGCGGATGACTGGCTGCGAGTCATCCAGAGGAAGCTAGAGCCATTCGGCTGTGAGAGCAGGGACAAGGTTCTCCTGGCTGCTCATCAACTCACTGGGACTGCTCTAGCTTGGTGGGAGAACTACTGCACTGCCGCCCAGGATGCCTCCACTATCACCTGGGATGAGTTCGTGACAGAGTTCCGCTGCTATCACATTCCTGCGGCTACCATGAAGCGCAAGGCGCATGAGTTCCGTGAACTGCGCCAAGGCAACAAGTCCGTGGAAGAATACACCTATCAATTCATGGAGTTGGCCCGTTATGCTCCAGAAGAAGTAGACAAGGATGAGAAGAAGCAAGACATGTTCAAGAAGGGTTTGAGCGCAGAACTGAGGACCCTGCTTACTCCTCAGATCTACCCTAATTTCAACACTCTGATGAACATGGCCATCCTGACTGAGAGAGCCAAGGCAGATGAGAGAAGGGACAACAAGCGCCGGTTCCTGGACAGCAAGGCCCACTAGCAGGACAGGTTCCAGAAACCAAGGAGCTTTGGTCACCCCATGCCCAGGTCCCAAGCCCCGATGCAGTACCGAACCCAGTCTCAAGCCTTCGGTTCCCATCAGACCAATGCCCCATTCAGAAGCCAGAACCCTGTCAAAGCCCCACAGAACAGTGCCAGTCAAGTCACCAACAACGGCAGGGCATGCTTCAACTGTCGTGAACCAGGGCATTTCATTGCCAACTGCCCCTACGCCAACAAGCCAGCTGCATCGGCCTTCTCCAACGCAGTGATTGGGCCAAGGGCGGCAGTGTTGGGAGCCAACCGTGTTCCCGTCCGCAGCAACAACAACCCTGGCAACAACAACAACAACAGCCAGCAAATGAGGCAGCCCCAGCAGTCGTTTGGACGAGCCCGCGTCAACCACATCAGCGCGCAAGAGGCTTAGGAAGCTCAGGGCGTGGTACTCGGTGAGTTTCTAGTCAGCTCAGTTTTGGCAACAATACTCTTCGATTCTGGAGCATCACATTCATTTATATCATCAAGCTTTGTGGATAAGCACCACATACCTACAGTACTACTAAAGATACCCCTAATAACCCGGACGCCTGGAGCCGACATCCAGTGTCGACTAGGTTGTTCCCGGGTAAGGATCAATTTAAGTGGGGTAGAATTCCTAGCAGACTTGGTAGTACTTGAGTCTAAGGGGATAGATGTGATCCTTGGAATGGATTGGCTAAGTCTACATGATGGACACATAGGATGTGCTGATAAGGTAGTACGCCTGGTTAATCAGGATGGTGTACAAGTGACCTGTCACACCCGAGGAAGTTGGCCCGACCCAATGGTTTTTAGCATGGAAGCCAAGGCCATAAGAGGAGTCCCGGTAGTGAGAGAATACCCGGATGTCTTTCCTGAAGAACTACCTGGAATGCCCCCGGACAGGGATATAGAGTTTGTAATCGACCTTATCCCTGGAACCTCCCCTATGGCAAAGAGGCCCTATAGAATGGCAGCATCTGAGTTAGCAGAGCTGAAGAAACAGTTAGGCGAACTGCAACAGAGTGGCTTTATCAGACCTAGCTCATCCCCGTGGGGAGCCCCAGTACTCTTTGTTAAGAAGAAGGACGGAAGCATGAGGATGTGCGTGGATTATCGCGCACTAAATGAGGTCACCATCAAGAATAAATACCCCCTTCCCAGAATAGATGACCTATTTGACCAGTTGAAAGGAGCCAAGTATTTCTCCAAAATAGATTTGAGATCAGGGTACCACCAGCTCAAGATCAAGGGAAGTGATATCCCGAAGACAGCTTTTGTCACCCGCTATGGCCAGTTTGAATTTACAGTGATGTCCTTTGGACTGACCAATGCCCTTGCTTATTTCATGAATCTCATGAACAAGGTGTTCATGGAGGAGTTAGACAAGTTTGTCGTGGTCTTTATCGACGACATACTTATTTACTCCAAGAGTGTCCAAGAGCATGAGCAACATCTACGAGTAGTGCTGGAGAAATTGAGAGCCCACCGACTCTATGCTAAATTCAGTAAATGTGAATTTTGGCTCGAGAAAGTGGCATTTCTTGGTCATATTTTGACCGCAGAAGGAGTGGCAGTAGATCCTGAGAAAGTTGAAGCCGTCTCCAACTGGCAGCAACCCACCAATGTTGGTGAAATTAGGAGTTTTCTTGGTTTAGCTAGGTATTATCGGAGGTTTATTGAAGGATTCTCTAAGATAGCCCGACCCATGATAGAGCTACTTAGGAAGGACAAGAAATTTAATTGGACAAAGTCATGTGAGAGGAGTTTTCAAGAACTAAAGAGAAGATTGACGACCGCCCAGTATTAACCCTACCGGATATCCAGCGGGACTTCGTCATTTATTGTCATGCTTCCCGACAAGGGTTAGGGTGTGTCCTGATGCAGGATGGGAAGGTAGTGGCATATGCCTCCCGCCAACTTAAGCCCCATGAAAAAAATTACCCCACCCATGATTTGGAATTTGCAGCCGTAGTGCATGCCCTCAAGATCTGGAGGCACTACCTAATCGGGAACAAGTGTGAGATCTACACAGATCACAAGAGCCTAAAATATATCTTCACCCAACCAGATCTGAATTTAAGGCAAAGAAGATGGTTAGAATTGGTCAAGGATTATAATCTGGAAATTCACTACCACCCCGGTAAGGCTAATGTAGTCGCGGATGCCTTAAGCAGAAAATCCTATGGGCAGATCGGACCCAAGGACCCACACTTGCAAGAGGAAATGGCCCGATTAAATGTACACATTATCCCTCAGCATACTAGCCGCAAGCTAAGGGTGCAGCCCACGTTGGAGGAAAGAATCCGAGAGGCCCAAGGTTCGGATCAGGACTTGGTGAGGATTCGCAAGCAAACCGGAGAAAATAAAGCCCTAGACTTCAGAGTGGATGTGAAAGGGACCTTGTGGTACAAGGATAGGATTTGTGTGCCCAAGGAAGGTGATTTCCGGCAGACCATCATGGATGAGGCCCATAACGCAGCATATTCCATCCACCCGGGATGCACCAAGATGTATATGGACCTAAAGCAGAAATACTGGTGGAATGGGATGAAAACGGACATAGCCCAGTTCATCGCTCATTGCGATATTTGCCAACGGGTTAAGGCCGAACATCAGAAGCCAGCCGGTTTACTACAACCACTACCCATTCCAGTTTGGAAATGAGACGAGATTGGCATGGATTTTGTAGTGGGTTTGCCCAAGACTCAAAAGGGGAATGACTCCGTATGGGTGATAGTGGACCGACTCACTAAAGTCGCCAACTACCTACCCGTACGAACCACCTATGGTGGGGAAAGGCTAGCTCGACTCTATGTGGACAACATAGTGAAGCTGCATGGTGTGCCTAGCAGAATTGTTTCGGATAGAGGGACCCAATTTACCTCTAGATTCTGGAAGAGTTTGCATAAAGCTATGGGCACCAAACTGGATTTTAGTTCAGCCTATCACCCCCAGACCGATGGCCAAACAGAGAGAGTGAATCAAATCATGGAAGACATGTTGAGGGCATGTGTCCTTACTTATGGCAAGGACTGGGAACAGAGTCTACCATATGCAGAGTTCTCATATAACAACAGTTACCAAGCCAGCTTAGGCATGTCGCCGTTTGAGGCTCTCTATGGGAGAAAGTGCAGGACCCCGTTGATGTGGTTGGAAGTAGGAGAGCACACCCTAGTGGGACCCGCCTTTATCAAAGAAGCAGAAGAACGAGTGGCTGAGATACGAGAGAAGTTGAAAGCAGCACAGTCTAGGCAGAAAAGCTACTCCGATAGAAGAAGACAAGAGTTGATTTTCAATGAAGGGGACTTCGTGTACCTTAAGGTCTCCCTGATTCGAGGTACCCGAAGGTTCCAAGTGCAAGGAAAATTAGCCCCTCGGTATATTGGACCATACCAGGTGTTAAAAAGAGTTGGAGCCGTAGCATACCGCATTCAGCTGCCCGAAGAGATGTCGGATATCCACCCGGTATTTCATGTGTCCCAACTAAGAAAATGCCTGAGAGTACCAGAAGAGAAAGTACCGGTGGAAACCATAGATTTGCAGAAGGACCTGCGATATCAGGAGGTACCCGTCAAGATTCTGGACACCGTCACCAAAAGGACAAGGAATTCAGTAGTGCGGATTTGCAGAGTCCAATGGAGTAGGCATGGTGAAGAAGAAGCTACTTGGGAACGCGAGGATCGCGTTAAAGAAAGAATTTCCCCATCTTTTCAGAGTTCAGCTGAATCTCGAGGGCGAGATTCAATTTAAGTGGGGTAGGTTTGTAACACCCGTAAAAATCTACCAAATTAAATCACTCGCTAAAAATGCCTTCCTTTCCGTCGGACCCGTCGTCCCGGCCCCGACGTCCTCAACCCTCTTTTTCCGCTCCCCGTAATTTTCGTCGCATGCCCGTCCAATCCATCACGCGTGCCGTCAAATCCCGCAACTTTCGCCGAGCTGCCCCTCCCTTTTTCCTCCTCCTTTTTCCTCTTCTCCTTCCCTTTTTCTTTTTCCGATTTTTTTCCTTCTTCTTTCTCCTTCCTCCTTTCTCTCTCTCCTTCCTTTTTCTCCTGCTGCCCCCTTCTTTTTCCCTGGCGCCTAGCGCCTAGCTCCTGGCGCCCGACCGAGGCCGCGCCGGCCGTGCCCGGCCCCACCGGCGCAGGGGCCGCGCTGACCAGCACCGCTCCCGGCCACCCACGTCGGACCGCCCGCACGCGCCCGCGCCGACCCGGCCGCCCGCACACGCCCGCGCAAGCCCGGCCGCCCGCGCCAGGCCGACGCTCGCCGCACGCACACCTGTGCTCGCGCGGCTCCGTCGCCCGGCCGCGCGCGCCTGTGCTGCGTCGTGCCCGACCGTGCGCCCCATGCCGCGCGTGTCGCGCTGGCGCCGCCGGCCGTGCCGGACCGTCCACCGGCCGGTCTTCGGCCGTCCCCTCCCGGTGCGCTTCCCCACGAGGTCGCCGCCCCCTGTGCCTCCTCGTCGACCATGCCGCCACGCCATCCACGAGCAAGCCCACTCCGGCACGCCACCGGCCGGAAAAGTCCTAGCCACCATCATCACCACCGGCCGCCCCCTTGCCGGCCTATAAAAGGGGCAACGCCCGGCCCTCCACACCACCACCACCGCCGCTAGCTTCACCGCCGCCCCTCCCCTGCTTTCCCCGTGCACCCGACAGCCGCCGTCGGTAACCGCCACCGCCACCTCCTGGCCCAGAACCGGCGCCCCTTCCCCACCGTTTGCCGGCCAAGGTGAGGGCCAAAACAGGCCCCCCACACCATCCTCTCCCTTCCCCACCACTCGGTCTCGCCGCCGGCGAGCAAGGCCGGCCGGCCCACCGCCGGTCATCCCCCCCCCCCCAATTCCCTGTTATGGCCCAAGGAGGAAGAAAGAGATAAAATCCCTCCTCTTTCGATCTAACCCTCAAGTTTTCCCTATTCGCAAACAAGCCCTCCCACCTTTCAGAAATATTTACAAATAGGTCCCTGGTTCTCGCGGTTTAATCCTAAACCTTGTTTTAAAGCCCGTAACCTCCCTTTAACCCGTCATTTCATGCGCCAAACTTCCTCCAATCGATCCCAAATTTGACCACGGCCTCCTCTCATATATTTCCGCTGAGGCATATCCAAATTTCATGAAAATACCGTTCCTACCTATTTTCCGTTCACATTTTCTGTTCGGAGCTCAACGGGTAAAATCTTTTTCCTTTTTATTTATTGTGTGCTCGTTGGTGTGTGCCGTAGATCGCGGAGTACCCGAGGAGGAGCACGAGGAGGAGTTCGACCGCGAGCCCGAGCCCGAGGACCAGTACCGCGAGCAGGAGCTCCCGGAAGGCTTTGAGAACGGCAAGTCCAACCTGATCCTTTGATGCATATTTAATACCCAGTTTTTCAAACACAACCTATTGGCCTGTTTTATAAAATGCATATTGTTTTATTGCAAGACATGGTTGGATAGCCACCCCTTGATTGTTATGATTATTCCTTGTTATCCTATATTTATCTCTAAATAAGAGTTGCTCTGTTTAGATGGTAAATACTGCTAGAATGCTTAGGAACTCGTTACCCAAATTCAATCATGACTACATCTGTTTATTCGGGACATAAATGTGTGAGTGTGTTCAACTGAGGAGTTTGGATTTTCGGGTGTAAAGAGAGGTGGTGGATGAGATGGATGGGCGTTTCTTGTGTGGAATGCTGGGTTGTTGAACTCGTACCTTAGTGGTTGAGCAGAGTGGGAGATATCCATCTTGTCATGGCTAAGGACCGAGTTAATGTGTCATATTGCCTAATTCCATCATCGTGCAACCACTCGACCGTTGTATGGGCAACGGCTTAACATAAACCCCACTAGCGAAACTACTAGGCTTCAGGTGTGATGGTGAGCAACGGGAGCCCTTGGAGAAGGACTAAGCTCTTGGTGACTTAGGTCCCGGTTTCGACCACGTGGATGGGTTGCTAACCCCTTGGGTGCTTCCATGTTGACTAGTTAGTGTTGGCTAAGGTGGGTAATGGCTTTGTTAGGATCCTCACCATCATTAAGGTGATCGTGATGCGGTACCCTACTTGTGGGAAAAGTGTACAACCTCTGCAGAGTTAAAACCTATCTGGGTAGCCGTGTCCACGGCATTGGACGAGTTACGGCTCGGTCATACAACTTTGGAGATGGTTGGTTTATAAGGTGTGTGTTGGGTTTGGAAGTGTCCGGCAGTTGTGCCGTGCGCTATGGCGGATGGGGAGTCCAGTAGCGATAAAACTTGGATCCCTTGTGTAGGATCAACCCCACTTAATGTTTCGGTTACTAAAGAAAATGCATTACGAAAATTTCTTTGAAATAAAATCCTTCATGTGTCAAAAATCTAGCTTTATTGCAAATAAACCTTAACCATATCCTTGTTGAATCCTATGCATATTCTTGTTGTATCCCCCTCCGTGGGTGGGGTTGGACTTGTTGAGTACTTTTGTACTCACCCTTGTGTTGTTGCTTCAGAGGAGGATCCGGACTTCGTCGCCGAGGACTTCGAGTAGGAGGTTGCGTCTGCACCCAACGCTGCCTGCGGTGTTGGCCCTTTTGCAGGATGCTTTCGCTGACGCATAGTTCCGATTGCAGCCCGGAGTCTGACTGGACCGCAACTTGGATTTGTGTTGTTATCGCTTTAGTCTTGCTTTGGGTGTGGCTTGCCCGCTTGCTCCTTTGGGAGTTGTACGATTTCTAAACTATCTGTTGAATAAATATGTTATCAGCCTCCTGGGACTGATAATTGGATCATATTTAGTCTCTACTTATGTGGGGATGCTTCAGCCGGCCATGTGGCAGCCATGGTGGGTGCATGGGAGCTCGCCTAATGGAGCGCGAGGAGGAGGCGTGGAAGGCAATGGAGCATGAGGAGGAGGCGTGGGAGGCAAAGGAGCACATGGGCGGATGCTTGGGCGGCCAATGGGCAAAGAAGGAGCCCTGCAGGGGCTGGGGAGGGACCAATCTGGCCATCTTTGGGCGCCGTGCCAGCGACGGGCATGCAGGTGGCGATCTGGTAGAGGAGGAAGGTGGAAGAAGGGTCTGCCAAGTGGGCCCGCGATATTTTTCCCCATTAAAGTTTGCCCCCTCAAATGACCTAGATACATGTGTCCAAAAATTCTCCAAAAATACTCGTTCGAAAGATAAAATGCCCCACAATCAAAGACAACAAGAATCAACTCAAAATCTATTATGGTTTGCATATAATAGACAAAACAAAACAGCTAAAATTGAACTTTAAATGAATTTTTAGCACAAGCAAACATCTCTGAAAAATTTGGTAAAAATATTTTAAAATCACTAAATGGTATCTAGTATTTACATAAAATAATTGGAGGCATAGTTGTATAAAATAAATTGGGATTGCTTCACAAATTTAGTTTTTCAACAATAAACAATTAATTTCTAGGCACTTAAACAATGCATGGTTAAAATGCTCCAATGTGCACAAATGATGCTCATGAGGTTCAATGATGCACAAAAGGATGTTCATGATGCTCAAATATGCAAAATGATATTCTTAATGCTCAAGAATGCACAAAGATACTTGTGATGCATGTCATGCAAAGGTGTCGGGTTTAACATGTATTTTCTCACCAAGTTTGAACTTTGTGCTTGCATTTCCAAAAATAAAAGTTGGAGTTCAAGGTGTGGGCTAGAACTTTTATAAAGGCCAACAAGGAAAAGCTTGATAGATTTGGAGATAGAATTGTGGGATTTTTTTGGCGCACGCCAGACAAAGCTGTTTTTAGAATTTGATTGAAATTTGGTCGAACTTCAACTCAGTTTTGAACTCCCTCTACTCAAAATCAGAAGAAGTGCTGATTATGAAGATTGTTCCATATAAAAAGTTCTACCACTTTTATATTGGCTTTAAGTTCTTATATGAAAGTTGTTTTTATTGGCCTCTCTAGGTGATCATCAAGAGGAAGGAGTTTTAAGACTTGGCAAAATATAAGGTGTGTTTGGATCTTAATTCTCAGCAATTTGGAGTTAGCTTTGATTTGCTTCTTAATTACCCTATTGATTATTTGATTTAGATTCTTAATTACTCGGGCTATCACAGGCCACCCTTCTTGATTCTCTCGCCTGCACACTAAACTCATTTAGCATATAGTTAAATCTACTTTTGCTTCGAGAGCATCTCCAGTAGTCTCCCAATAAATATCTTCCAATAACTCGGTAATGGGATATTCTAATACCCTTTCATTACTATTGGAAGAGTTGAGTTTACAGTCTTGTAATAATTTCATCCTAATGCAACTATCTTATTGAGAGAGTCACAACTCCTTCTTTATTTGGAGAGAGTTGGAGTAAATTATTGGGAAACAGGAAAAGTAAAGGGAATATGCTAGAGCACTATTTTTTCACCAACTTTCATAATAAGATAGTTGGATTGAGGAATGAGATTCTGCCGGAGGTGCTCTAACACCTCTCTAAAAAAAGAGACATTTATTTCAATAGACATGTAACGAGCTTCGGTAGAAGGAAATACATTATTTCAAACATAATGAGATGGGTATAAAAATAGACTATGTGAGTTTCAAAATAAAATATCTCACCGTACATATGGATATTTTGGTATTCTATTAAGACTTAGGGGTGTTTGGATACGGGGTGCTAAACTTTAGCAGGGTCACATCGGATGTTCGGATGCTAATTAGGAGGACTAAATACGAGCTAATTACAAAACTAATTGCACAGATGGAGTCTAATTCGCGAGACGAATCTATTAAGGCTAATTAATCCATCATTAGCAAATAGTTACTGTAGCACCACATTATCAAATCATGGACTAATTAGGCTTAATAGATTCGTCTCGCGAATTAGACTCCATCTATGCAATTAGTTTGTAATTTGACTATGTTTAATACTTCTAATTAGTATCAAACATCCGATACGACAGGTGCCCTTAAACACCTTCTACAAACTCTATTCAATCCGTGGTCCAAGTATAATCCTTTAAAAAAAATTCATTGACATGTAATCAACCTAAGCATTATTACTAGTGAAGTTTTGTTGTAAAAAAAGAATTGATCATCCCACAATGTCCAAATTGCTGAAATTACACGCATCAAGAGTATGTTCTACGCGAATGCCTGCGCTTCCACTTCTGCCTTAACCATGGCGGCGTACAAACCATCGCGATGGTTCGCTAAAAGGTCGTCGTGGCTGCCGAACTCGATGACCCTCCCGTGGCTCACGACGGCGATGCGGTCGGCTTCGCGTACCGTGGAGAGACGGTGTGCCACCATGATCGTCGTTGCACGCCGTGAGACTTTCCTAAGGGCTTCCTGCACGTGCTTCTCGGATTCCAGATCCAGCGCGCTGCTAGCCTCATCCAGAAGTAGTATCCTGGATTGCTTTACAATGGCTCGTGCAATGGCAATTCTCTGCTTCTGCCCCCCTGACAATTGGACCCCACTCTCTCCTACCTGCAGATAACAATCACAGCTGGTTCAGGATGATACTTGTTCAGCAATACATATGCGAACAATTGGATAGGATGTTCACATGGTAAAACTAGTTGTGGCTTGAGCACATCTGTTTAGCTTATTTGACGCATTTGATTATTTGTTTTGAAATTTTCTCAGGATTGTTTCTCCAAATCTTTATAGTCAATTTGCTTGAAATTATTTACCTGAGTATCATAGCCTTGGGGAAGCCCAGCAATGAACTTGTGGATGTTGGCCTCCTTGGCAGCTTCTTCAATTTCAGCCCACGAAGCCTTTGGGTTGCCGAACCCGATGTTTTCTCTGATGGACCCTGTGAACAGGGCTGGCTCCTGGCCCACCATTGCACACTCCCCTCGGAGCCATTTGAGGTCGAGCTCCCGTACATCAATGCCGCCAACCATCACTTTCCCGTCCACTGGGTCGTAGAATCGCTGCACCAACCACACCACTGTCGACTTCCCGCTCCCACTCGCACCGACCACCGCAATCGTGCTCCCTGCTTTCACGCGCACTGAGAATCCATTCAGCACCGTCACATCCAGACGCGACGGGTACGCGAACGTCACATTCTTCAGCTCCACATCGATGGGTCTCCCATCTTTGATTTTTCGCCGCTTGGTGCCGTCCTCATTGATTGCCGGGCGACGCTTCAGTACGGACAGTATGCCGGCGATGGCCACCGGTGCGCCGGATGTGTCGGGGGCAAGGCCGGCCAGCTGCCCAACGGAGAAGGAACTTAGCACAAGGATGAGGAAGATCTTTGACACGTCACCGAATTTGGACTCATCTCTCTTTATGAAGAGAGCACCGGCCCAGAGCGTCACCGTGTAGGCACCATACATGGCGCCTTGGGAGAGCCCGAGGATGATGCCCATGATCTGTGACCTCCGCCGAGCCTTGGACACTGGGGCGTCCAGTGCCCGGTTGAAGGTTCCGACAATGTTGCCCTGGGCGCAGAGAGCGGCCACCGTGCGCACGTTGGACACGGCGCCAGCGGCAATGCTGCTGGCCCGTGCGTACGCGCCGTCGTCCGACTTCGGGCCGACGTTGATGAGCAAGTTGAGATAACTGGCGCCAAGCGTCAACGGCGTGCAGCCCATGGCGACAAGCGTCAATCGCCAGTCTAGCGCGAAGCATATGCCGAGCCCCACTCCGGCTGAGCCCACGGCCATCAAGAGCACGGCGTACCTGTCTCCGAACATGGACCGGAACGCAATGGCGTCCCGCGCAAGCCGCGTCACCAGGACACCCATGGCGTTGTCTTCCTCGTCGAACCACGCTGGCTCCTGCTTCAGGATGGCGCGGAAGAGGCGGTCACGGACACGCATGGTGAGCCGAGCACCGGCCCATCCGCACAGACCCTGCTGCCCGGTCATGGTCAGGATGCAGGCCACGCCGAGACCAACCACGGCAACGGCCAGATAGCCCACCTGCCGCTTCATCTTGGACGTGTCGGCGTCAAAGTACACCTCGACGGCCTGGCCCAGAAGCAACGGGAACACCGAGAACACCGCACCGGCGTTTATGCCCATCAGAAAACCCAGGATCAGCAACGGGCCTTCTCGCCGCTGCAGCTTCCATATTTCTGAGATCCTGAACTTGGCGTCCTTCTTCGCCCAAGCATCCTTCTTGCTCGCGTCTTTGTCGATCGTCTGAGTACGATGATACCTTGACTTGGACATCACTGACATGTCATGCCCAGACTCGTCCGTGAAGCTGTTGAACATCTCCGTGGCGGCAGCAGCTAGTTTGCTGGGCTCGGAGGTGTCGGACCTGCCACTGTCCGACGCGAGCTTCACAAGGGCAGCGTACGGGCCGCCCTGAGCCATCAGATCAGCGTGGCGGCCGGACTCCACAACGGCCCCACGGTCGAGCACGGCGATGGTGTCGGCGTTGCGGACGGTGGCGAGGCGATGGGCAATGACGACCACGGTGCGGCCGGCCGAGAGGCGGTCAATAGACTGCTGGACCACAGCCTCAGACTCGGCGTCCAGGGCGCTGGTGGGCTCGTCCAGCAGCAGGATGCGCGGGTCCCGGATGATTGCGCGCGCTAGAGCGATGCGCTGCTTCTGACCTCCCGACAGCTGGGTCCCACGGTCGCCGACCTATAATATAATAAATGGTAAGCCAAAATCAGAATTGTTAGATGCAAATCGAGCACGGAGGCTGATGGCATGTCAAAGTTTTTGGCGTGTGCGTTGATGACCTGTGTGTCGTAGCCATCTGGCAGGCCTAGGACGAAGGTGTGAGCGTTGGCCTTGGTGCAGGCCGCGATGGCCTCTTGCCTTGTCGCGTTCTCCTTCCCCATCATCACGTTCTCAATGATGGAGGTGGCGAATAGGATGGGCTCCTGGCCGACCAAGCCGATCTGCGAGCGCAGCCACCTAAGATTTAGCGATGGCAGGTCCTGGCCATCCAACGTGATCGTCCCTGCACCAACAACAATATTCAATCACACACCCACACGAGCAAACAAGAAAACAATCGATGTTGCTAGTTTTCATTGTTTCTGCTTCACCTCGCGCTGGGTCGTAGAACCTCTCTATGAGCGCAAACATTGTGGACTTGCCCCCGCCGCTAACGCCAACAAGCGCCAGCATCTTAGCCGCGGGGATGGTAAGATTCAGGTTGTACAGGATGAGGGCCTCCGGCCGAGACGGGTACATGAATTCCACGTCCTTGAACTCGATCCGGCCCCTCAATGCCGACAACACCCGTCCGCCGCCGTCGTATGCGTCTATCTCCGGCACCCGGTCGATGACCTCGAAGACTCGCCCCGCCGCCACCGTCCCCAGTGCGAACTGCGCGTAGTAGGACAGCGATAGCGCCAAACCCCTGCGCTCACGAAGATTGCCAAATTCCAAGACATCAGCAAAAGAACCATCTCTTGCGGCAAGACAAACCCCTGCCGCCGTGCAAGGTTAGCTGTTGCACGTGCCTTCCTCCGACCATGACGCCGAAGAAGCAGGCGATGGCATCCCCGCCTTTGATCTCGCCCTTGGCGACCAGCTGCGAGCCATACCACAGCGCCAGAGCCCACTGGGAGTAGGTTACTAGGTAGATCACTCCCATGCCGGCGCCCTTGGCGAAGCCCATCTTTATGCCAATTGGAGCCGCCTTGTTTAGCCACTCGGCGTACTTGTCTGCCAGCCTGTCCTCCATGACGAAGGAGAAGACCGTCCGGATCGAGCTGATGGCCTGCTGGGCCACGCTGCCGGCACGTTGGTATGATGCCTAATACATCACCGAATACAAGAAATGTAAAAAAAAAAAGAAACATAATTATTTCAATCCAACCCATTCCTTAGCAGTCAAACTAGCAGTAAGTTGTTTGAGTGGAGATAAATAAACTGAGCGTGCTGACCTCGTCCTTGGCGGTGAGGCCACCGTAGATGGCCTTGTAGGCGATGCCGCAGAACATCATGAGAGGGGTGACAGCGAAGACGGCGAGAGCAATTTTCCATGATTTGGTGAAGCCGACCACGTAGCCAAAGATGAAGGTGAAGACGTGATGCACAAAGCCTGCCATCTTAATTTCCATAGAACAGACCAATTAATTATTATTTTGTCCTGTTCAGTAGAATCAAGTAGGCAATCACTCATTCTGAGTTATTCGCACGTTCCGTGTGTTATTGATGTGTTACCTTCTCTCCCATGACATCCTGGATTTGGGCGACATCACTGGAGATGCTTTGCATCACCTCGCCCGTGCTCACCTCCGTGTCGAAGAACCCGATCTCTTGCCTCAGCACCGCTTTCAGGTACTCCCGTCGTATACGGAGTGCCGACCTCTCGCCAATGATCCTCCAGCACGTGATCTCTGCACGCTCACAGAATTTGTCAAGAACATGCGTGCTTGCTTCAAACGGAAATACCAAAACAACATGCTTAATTACCAAGATACGCCCCTATGACAACAACTGCAGCAAGGAACACCATGTAAATGCTGATCTGCATCCAACAAGGTACTACAAATAGATTAGCATCACAGTAATCTGGTAGCGTGGAAATCGATGTTACTTTGATTCGTCCTTATGACACAACTTGCCTGTTTGACATCCTTCATCATCTGTGCCTTGTCGCTGTTGACAACCTTGTTGATGAAATTCCCGAACAGGTACGAGTACCAGGGCAGAGATCCACCGTTGACCGTGGCTCCGACACACCCGAGAACGAGGAGGATGATGTCCAACGGCGTCGAGTACTTAAACAACCCGGAGATGCTCACAGGCTTTCCGATCCTCACCTCGATCTCACCGTCATCGTCGTCATCATAGCCGTAGTCTCCACCACCGTCGTCGTCGTCGAGGTACTGGCTCCGGCTGTATGACGCGACGCTGATGTCGTAGCCAAAGCTAGGCGCCTCCTGCCGCGGTGGCACGTACAGCTTGTCGTGGTTGTCGCGCGAGAAGGATACTTCCCGCGACATGGCGTTGTTGTAGGTGCCGCTGTACTTGACCATCGACTTGTCTCCAGAGTCTCGGCCGGCGGCCGTGCGGACGATGGCGTCGTCGTTGCTGGCAAAAGAAGTGTTGGGCGCCACGACGATGGCGCGGCTCGCGTCGGTCACGACACTCTGCAGCTCCAGGCGCTTGCCGCCGCCAGCACGGGACTGCTGCTGCGCTACCGGAGATCGGTCGCGGTAGATCCGGCTGGACCGTGTTGACAAGTAGTAGTCCCTCGCTGTCCGGCGGAACAGCGCTGGACCACGCCGGGAGGCGGACTCCGACTCCGCCGGTGCCCATGGCCCTACGGCTGCGCCGAGGCCGTGCGGCTGCGCCCACGACGTATCTGGCTGCCAGGACACGGAGCTCTGCCACGACATGTCATCGAGGCCCCGGCGCCGTACCATCCGAGGGGCGGCGAAGGAGGTGGAGTTTTCCGGGGTGGTGAAGGGACTGTGCGCTCCTTGCCGGCGACGCTGGTGCGTGCCGGAGCGGGAGAAGGAGAAGTCATCCATGCGGGAACGGGCGGAAGAATCCTAGGCCAAAGTGCCAACTGCCAAGCGCCGGCGATCGATCGCTTTGATAAAAAGGCTACCCCTCGACTGCAGCTCCCGATGATGCTGCGCGACTTGGACGGGAGCGCCACTTCTGGCGGATCGTCTTAGGATACAACGAAGCTTGTCGCGTTGCAACTGGCAAGTTGTAGCCATGCCAGGAGCGTCCCAGGTAAAGCTG
This sequence comes from Setaria italica, assembly GCF_000263155.2. Classification (NCBI taxonomy): domain Eukaryota; kingdom Viridiplantae; phylum Streptophyta; class Magnoliopsida; order Poales; family Poaceae; genus Setaria; species Setaria italica. Next base: position 7,847,537 of record NC_028456.1, on the reverse strand, counting down.
GTAACAGTTCGGTTCTAAACCAGTTTTTTGGTTTGTATTTTAGCTGGTTGGCAAATACATGCTATTTTATTTATCTTCACATGTTTAATTCAAAACAAATTAGTAGATAACTAGCTTAATTTCTTTTATGCATACGCTATCATCTACATATAATCACTATTGGTATTGCTCACTTATCCTGGCTCCGTCCCTAGTTATACATGCTCCATGCATGTATTCACGCTCCCTCGGCAAACATATGTATCCTCATATTTATTTTGGATCATAGGTTATTGTAATTTAAAAGGTGAAAATTGAAGAGGGGAAGGAGCCCACGGTAAAATAGACCTGTTGTTAGTTTCATACCAATATGGAGCCACATATCAGCACAATGGACGAGTTTGACCCATAAACGAAAGTTGGGGAATTAAATTGACCAATCTGAAAATTGGGGGACTAAATTGGCCAATCTAAAAGTTGAGAGATGAAGTTCACCCTCTAGAACTTAAAATGGCTATTTTGCCAAAATAAAAAATCTATAGCTCTACAGGCAGAAAGATGGATATATGGATCACCTTTGTGAGATGTAGACGCTGGTAACTCCGATCCTATTGCCCTTCCATTGGTACCTGTTTGCTGCGCCAATGTGATTGGCCTGAAACCTCGATAGTGTTGGCAGATTTGAGTATTTTTTTTATAGAGAATGAAGAAAAGGGGATGCATCACGCACTATTCTGGAGGCCGAAACGTAATACATGACCTCTAATATCACATCCTAGATGTTACTAATTTGGCGCCGATAGTTGATCCAATCAACACCAGCTTGGAAAATGAATATGATGGACAGCAGGAAAACTTACAGAAACTAGTGGAGGTACCCGTGCGACCCGCACGGGTTTAAAAAAATATAATATTTTTTTATTATTTATGATATTGTTGGCGTCAAAGATCAGCTGATTGAATCTCTAGCGTTGGACACACGACCCGGAAGAATCTGCTTAACTCCTGTTCGGGTGATCGCCCTGGTGCGATTCGCGCGGCGTGCCAGCCAATCTGACCTGTTGATTGGCAAGGAAAGATACGTGTCAGATCCCGAAGGTTGTGATCGGCTAATGTTCCGATCTCGAGAAGCTCATCAGCGAATCGGCCGATTTGCTATAATAAGGAAATCGGCTATAATGCAACCGATGGTAAAGAAAACTACTAAAGTAAACTAGACAACGCTACAATAGGAACACTTGGAACAGATCTAATCGGCTAAGCAAAAATAGCAGACAAGCAATAAAATACAAGTAAACCAAAATCTCTGATTCCAAGCTGGATAACTGGTGATAAAGCTAGAACAGTAGGTAAAACCTAGAATTCTAGTAAATATCGATAACTGATGAATAAATCTAAACGAAACGACAGCGATGCGCTCGAAGTTAAAGCTTAGATATTACTCGATAAACAGAACTTACAGAATCGGCCGGAGATCGTGAAAAGAGGAAAAGTACTGGCGAAGTCGCCTACTCGAAAGTAAAGTGCGAGAAAATAGTAGATTGTTGTATTGATTTGATGATGATTACAGATCTCTAAAGATGGCTATTTATAGCCTGTTACAACTAATCTCTTAACCGACTAGGACTCTATCTCTAATTTTAAACGAAAACGAATATTTACAAGCATAACTCGTATCGGAGTTGGTCGTCGCGCTCCTGTGGGCCGAGCCCCTTTTATCTTCGTAATCCACTTTGAGCCCATATTAGTCCAACGGCTCCAGCCTCTCAATCGGCCGATCTCCACCAACTCCATCCGTCAAAACACTGCATCGCCAATCGGCCGATCTCCAACTGTAGCACCAATCGGCTGATTCCCAATGGTGACTCTTTATCTTGCCGTATTGGCTAATCTTTCTCTTTCTTGACGTCGATTCCATACGTGTCAAAATCTGGCATCAACACATGCCCCCCAGTTTCAGAGTAAAACATAATCTTTACTTCGAAATTCCTTTCAACTTCCCTTCCGAAACAAATGCATTAAAAATATCCTTCCGTTTCACGGTCTTCTGCCTGATGATTGCAATCTTTTCAAAACGGGTGCCCATGACAACCAATCCTCCCAAAAAATCGAACCGCCAGCGCGGTAAAAATCCCTCCTTTACCCCTTCTCAGACCGCCCTTAAATATCAGCACGTCCCGCACTTCTTTTTCACAAGCCCACGTATTCCTTCTTTGGCGCACTGGTTTCCTTCTTCCTCCGGTGCCTCTCCTAGCTTCCAATCTCCTTCTCCGGCGACCTTTTCTATCCGCATTCCAACCCACCTCTCCGATGACGACGCCTTCAGGAACTTCATCCGAGGCACCGGAGACGGCTCCACCAGCAGCGGCTCCAGCAGCAGTGGTGGCAGCCCCATCAACAGGAGCGGGAACTTCATCGGCAGGAGCGGGAGCTCCATCGGCAGGAGCGGGAGCTTCATCGACGATGGAGGCCCCACCGACAGCTTCAGCACCCGTAGCTCCGCCGGTGATCCCGCCAACCGTGATGAGCTTCATACCGGAGGTTTTTACCAAAACTTTTCTTTTCACTCTTTAATGCCAATGCATTTACCTTAGATCCGTTCTTACTTCCGCCCTTTTTACCTTTTTTAGGCGGTTAGACACCAGATTACCATTCGCCTCACCGAAACCCCCGGTCTTATCTGCCTTGGTCCCATGGGAAACCAAGATCCAATTGACCTAATCAATTTGGAAACCCATAGAATCCCATTCAACCAATCAACCATGGACCTAGATCACTAGTCAGGTACCTTCAGATCATGGCCAAATGAAACCCCCGGCTGGAGAGAATGGTATCAACAGATAGGCGCCTCCAAAAGACTTCAATGGGACGAGCACAAAATCGGCCAGTGTATCGACTTGTCCTTGTCCCAAATGGAAAGGAATGAGCCTTTAGTAATAGCAGCCTCCTACTTTTGGTCCGACGCTCTCAACGCAACTCTTCGGACATGGGCCTATGACTCCCACTCTGGCCGATGTGGTCATGTTGACCGGCCTTGACATCTCCTCCCCTGATACTCGTTTCCGTTACCTGGTCAAAACGTCCCATCGGCTGGAGACAAAGGGAATCAGCGGGTGGAAATGATTTATCAAGAGTAACAAGAGGACCGGGACAGTCGCAGAGAGAGAGCACGCGGCCCTCCTGATGATGTGGCTGGAGAAGCACCTTTTTTGCGGGAGAGCAGCTGGTCCATCCTCCAATACACAGGCTCTAGCCGAGGCACTATCGATAGGAGCTTCTATTTCTCTCGGTAAGCATCTACTGGGATCGGCCTATCATATGCTTCACCAGATCGGCGTCAAATTATCCAAGGGAGAGCCGATCGGAAACCCAGGTGGACCCTGGTGGTTCATCAACTTGTGGCTCAATCTGTATATGAGCAAGATCTCTCAGCAGCGAGTGGAGCACATGACTTTTCCCAACATCGAATTGGCAGAAAACCCCACTGTACGATGCCGGTGCACTTCCTTCGGCGAAGCAGCATCGGCCTTCTCTGGTTGCCCATATTCTGCCACCAAGGTTGCCGAGTATTTCAGATGCTTCTACAATGGCTTCAGTGAAGACGCAACCAGCTGGTTCCCTTATCAAAGGGAGGAACCACTCTTTGAACTCCCCTCTTGCTTCAACTCGATGACCAACACATTTGATGAGGATCTCACGGATGAGTTGATCAAGCCAGGGATCCTGCCAGCGAATTTCTTTTCGGGGAAGGACGCCCCCTCCTATGAGTTTTACAACCCTTCTGTCGCGGCACGGCAATTCGGCTTGGGTCAACTACCAATTTATGCATACTTTGCCGGCTGAGCAAAACTTTGAGACGAGCTCACCTAGGGTCTCGACTACAGTTGGCTGTACGATCGGATCCCAGACTTCAGCACCATAGACCTGACTGATTGGGTAGTAGCCCCTTTCACCGTCCAGCAGTTCAAGCTATGGTGGGCAGAATGGAAACAACATCTATTCTGCACTTCTGCGGCGATATATTGCAACATCCTAGACCCTGACAACATCGACCCGAACGCAGAGGTATCGCTCCCCCTTTAGCCGATTTTCAACTCCCTCTTTTTTTATATGCCACTGACTCTTATCATTTCTTTCAGTTTGAGACTCGCGTTCCCCCAAAACGCAGTCGGAGCGGTCGGCCGATAGAGAACCGTTACCCGTGCTCCCTCCATTGACGACATCGCTGGCCGGTTGAAGCAAACGCAGAAGAAGATCATTAAGAAAACAAGCCGCCGGGTGCGCGCCCGCACAGAATCGGCCAATCCACCCGCGGCTGCATCGGCGGAATCTTTGGCCGCTGCGACCCTTCCGATCATTGAAGAAGTTGACCTCCAAGCTGCTACAAAAGCTGGAGCGGCTGCCGCGTCATTGTTGGTGGAAGCCATTCAGGTAAACTCACCATCTAATTCCTCCTGGTCGTTACTTCAATACTGACTTTTCCTTATATCAGGCCGCACAAACTGCCCCGGTGGATGCACAGCAATTGGCGATGCCCCAAGTTGAAACTGAAGCACCAGTACTTCCTCCCGCTGAGGTATAGGGTCTCTCAACTCAATTCTTTGACATTTAAATGATGACCTTACCAATCTTGTCGTAGGTCATCGGCACGCTAACTGTGCTCTCCGAACAGCCGCCTGTCAGAGAAGTCCCTCAAGAGGCCGGCCCGAGCAGGACACCGATCATCATCGAATCCTCCTCTTCCGACGAGCCGATCACACCAGTCCCCGAGCAGAGGGTAATGATTCCACGTGCGCAGTTAGAGGAGATCCGCTTCAAGGAAGTAAGAAGTCTTATTACCCGAACTGGCTGATTTGCTGCTACCACCGGCTGATTTTTTCTTTTATTTATCCTTTTGCAGGAACAGGATACTTCCAATAATAGCCTTTTCTCATTTGCGGTTGCACTCTCTGATGACGAGGAAGTCGCTTCTCGTCAAGTCACTTTGAGCTCCGTCCCCGATGATGTCCGCGCCAAGCTTGAAAGTATACGGGTCCTTCTTCAAGAAGACATCGGCCGATTGGTGGAGGACGCCTCGCCGATTCGGCAGCTCTTTGGTGATGTTAGCGGAGTCCTAGAAGAAGCAGAAGAAGCCGTGGCACCCGCCGCATACATTGAATTGATGTGGATCCCAGTGTTTAGGGCCCTACACCACATGGCCGATCGTGCCAAGCTGGCCAAGACTCGTGAGGAGGAGGATTCGTATAAACACCGGGCCCAAGAGGTACACCATCGGATCCACTTCCTCGAGAACTCCCGCCCCGGAATCGTCGGCACCATAGATCGCCTCAAGCGTCAAAGGGCAGAACTCGCCAAGGAAATGGAGCAGGTAACCAAAGAGATAGCCATCGAACAGCAGAAGCTTCAGGAACTCCCCTCCGTTATCACCGATTTGAAGCAGGAGAGGCAACATCTGGCCCACGAGGCCCTCATACTTCATCATCACATGCCAGAAGTCCCGAGATCGGCGGAAGATGACCAGCGGGTCTTAGACTCGGCCAATCAGATCAGGCGACGAGCGATCGCGGCCATTAATGCCCTTCTGGGATGATCTGTAAAAGTACTGGTCGTTTTGTAAGAACATTAATACCTTTTGACCGTTTGGCGCCCGAACTCAATCTTGACCTGTCCTTTGCGGCGCCCTTTTATTTATTACGTTTTTATTCTGACGGGACACGTCTTACCAAACCCTCGCCCTTTCTTTTCTTATAAATACTGGCCCTGGTATTGCCTTCAAGGGTACTTGCTCCCCTCGATTCCTTTTTCCCTTCCGATTGCTCTTTCATCGGAACACTCGCGGAAATGTCTTCCTCGTCTTCTTCTTTCTCTTCTTCTTCCATCAATCAGGTACGAGATCCATCTTTGCTTTTCCCTTCCAGTTTGATCCCTTTAAACCGACCTAACTTTTAGGCGGTTATACGTTAATCCTTTCAGCCAAAGTGCCTTAGCCCTGAACTCAAACGGGCGATCGAACTCATGCACTCCGATGAGCCATTGTCGCAGGAAGACAGGGACTTGATCAAGGCACATCGTGAAGAACTCAGGGACCACGTTCCTGCCGACGTTCAACGGATCTGGGATTTCGTCGACGGCAACTGTTACAGGCGGCCACGAGTCGACAGAAGCCACCCACTCCCTCCTCCGGTTGTCCTTGAAAACGCCGCAGCGGGAACATCTCGGCCGATGCTAGATCGGAGCCATCCTCTTCCTCGCCAGGTTGAGGCGGAGGCTGCAATGAAGGATGTGGAAGAACGGGGTGCCCGTCTTCTGATAGAATTAGATCAAATTGAGAAGGAGCTTGGGAAGAAGCGTAGTTAAATACTTTTTGTTCTAAGGGCGACTTGTACCGCGTCGGCCGTGTAACTCATCGTCCGTACCGAATGATAAATCGGCCGATTTGAACGATTATTTTTTTTCTAGGCGATCCCTCTCTCTGCATCGGCTATGTGATTATCCAAGAAATAACCACTCTGTCTCGTCATGCCCCATAATGATCTTTATGCATCGACCCATATACTGGGATAATATCTTTTTAAGTACCTCCTGTTTAAGGCCCTAGTAAATTCTTCCCCCTCGATTGTCTCCAGAATGTATGCGTTTCCCGGGGCACATCGGCCGATTCTATACGGCCCCTCCCAAGTGGGAGACCATTTACCGAATTTAGGATCTTTAGATCCAATCAGCAGCACCAACTTCCATACCAAATCCCTTTGGTAGAACTGTTTGACTTTGACCTTCTTGTCATACCACCTGGCCACTTTATTTTTGTTTTCCTCAATACTGATCAAGGCCCTCAAAAGTTGACCCGCCAAATCATCGAGTTCCCTTTTCATGAGCGAGGAGTAGTCATCGGCCGTCAGTTGATCCTGAAGCGATGTACGTCTTGAGCCTGTTCTCAACTCCCATGGCAGTACCGCCTCATGACCGTACACCAGTTGATAAGGAGATACCTTGGTAGCCCCGTGGCAAGCCATCCTGTATGCCCATAGGGCTTCGGTTAAACATAAGTGCCATTTTTTGGGTTGTTCCTCGATTTTTCTTTTGATCAGCTTAATTATCCCCTTATTGGAAGATTCGGCTTGGCCGTTAGCCTGAGCATAATACGGGGAGGAGTTTAGCAGCTTGATCCCCTTATCGGCCGTGAATTCCTCGAATTCTCCCGATGTGAACATCGTTCCTTGATCGGTGGTGATAGTCTAAGGGATGCCGAAGCGATAGACAATGTGGTCCCTTACGAAATCGACCATAGCAGCCGATGTTACGACCTTTAATGGAATCGCTTCCACCCATTTGGTGAAATAGTCTGTGGCTACTAGAATGAACTTATGCCCCTTACTTGATGGAGGATAAATTTGTCCGATGAGGTCTATTCCCCAACCTCTGAACGATCATGGCTTGATGATTGGATTCATGGCCGATGCGGGTGCACGCTGCACGTTCCCATATTTCTAACAATCTTGACATCCTTTATAGTACTTGAAACAGTCCTCAAGGATTATCGGCCAATAACACCCATTATTCCTAATCATCCACTTCATCTTATGCGCCGATTGATGAGCTCCGCACATGCCTTCGTGAATTTCCCCCATCAGGATTTTCGCTTCCTCCGTCCCCAGGCATTTGAGCAGAACGCCGTCAATCGTCCGGTAGAACAAATCATTTTCTAGTAATACATACTTTGTGGCTTGAAAATGCACCCGCCGATCCACTTTCTTGGACGGATCTTTTAAATAATCGGCAATTTCTTTTCGCCAGTCATCGGCCGTGAGTTCCAGAATCATGGCGCCTTGAATCGGCCGATACCCGGATGCGTGCTGGGCAAGTCTGTTGGCCTCTTCATTATAATTCCTGGGGATATGCTCAATGACCGCGGACTTGAATTCTTTCAGAAGTTGGAGGCAATCCTCATAATAAATTCTCAAAATGTCATCTTTGCATTCAGATCTTCCTGTCAATTGGTCCACGATGAGCATGGAATCTCCAAAAATTTCCACGGCGTCGGCCTTAATTTCTCTCAACAATTGTATTCCTTTTAGGACAGCCCGGTACTCTGCTTGGTTATTAGTAGTGGATGCTTCTATTGGCAGAGAGAAATGATAACTTGCCCCCCGAGATGATATGAGGACAATGCCGATTCCTGATCCAGCCCCACATGATGAGCCATCAAAATATAGAGTCCATGGAACTGGCTCTACGACACCGACTTCTGGTCCGTAGTGTTGGGCGACGAAATCGGCCATGACTTGACCCTTGATGGCTTTAGCCGACTCGTATCGTAGACCAAACTCTGATAAAGCCAAAATCCACTTTCCGATCCGCTCTTCCAAAATCGGCAATGACAGCATGTATTTCACCACATCGTCTTTGCATACTACCACGCACTCCGCCAATAATAGGTAGTGCCTGAGTTTGGTGCATGAGAAGTAAAGATATAGGCATAGCCGCTCTACCAGGGGATACCTTGTTTCGGCATCCAGAAGTCTTCTGCTAACATAATATGTCACCCGTTCCTTTCCTTCAAATTCCTGGACTAGTGCTGACCCGATAGTCCGTTCATCGGTCGATAAGTATAGCTTGAATGGCTTGTCAGTTTGTGGTGGGACCAATACGGGTGGCGAGACCAAGTATTGTTTGATGTCTTCCAGTGCCTTGCGTTGTTCTTCTCCCTATACAAATTCCTGGTCGGGTTTTAATTTCAATAACGGTGTGAAGGCCTGGATACGTCCGGACAGGTTGGATATGAATCTCCTGATGAAATTGACTTTGCCGATCAAGGACTGCAACTCAGTTTTATTCTGTGGGGCCACGACTTTATTGATAGCCGCTATGGTCTTCCGGTTGATCTCTATCCCATGCTCATGAACCATAAATCCCAAGAACTGCCCGGCGGATACGCCGAAAGCGCATTTGTTCGGGTTCATTTTCAACCCATGCTTTCTTGTGCATTCCAATACCAGCCGCAAATCGGCCAGATGTTCCTGGTGTCCTCTTGATTTGACCACGACATCATCGATGTAAATCTCTACCAGTACGCCGATGAGTTTGTGAAATATGTAATTCATGGCTCGCTGATATGTAGCGCCAGCGTTCTTCAACCCAAAAGTCATTACTACCCACTCGAACAAGCCAAGGTGGCCTGGGCACTTGAAAGCTATTTTTGATATGTCTTCTTCGGCCATTAGTATTTGATTGTATCCGGCATTTCCATCCATGAAACTAATGACTTTGTGACCTGCGGCAGTGTCTATTAACACATCGGCTATCGGCATCGGGTATCCGTCCATTGGCATAGCCTGATTAAGGTTCCTGAAGTCAATGCACACGCGTAGCTTTCCGTTCTTCTTGTATACGGGCACGATGTTGGAGATCCACTCGGCATAACGGCATTGCCGAATAAATTTCGCTTCAATGAACCTTGTGATTTTGGCCTTTATATCAGGTAGGATTTTAGGATTACATCGCCGTGCGGGTTGCTGATATGGCCGATATCCCGGCTTTATGGGCAACCGGTGCTCGACAATGGACCGGTCTAATCCAGGCATCTCATGATATTCCCAAGCAAAGCAATCTTTAAACTCTTTTAATAAATTTGTCAATTTACATTTGTATTCCTGATCCAAATTAGCACTAATGTACGTCGGCCTTGGCTTGGTGCCATCGCCTAAATCTATCATCTCTAATGAATCAGCCGATGTAAATCCGTGCCCTAGCTTCCCATCTTCCCGGCGAACTGATCCATTTAATCTGAGTCTTCAGAGCCGACTGCTCGGATCGGCTGTAGGCCAAAATCGGACACTTTCAGGAAATCGGTGTCCCAAGTTCTCCCGGATATGCACTTGATGTGCTCGCAGCTCCATTGCTATGCATCGGCCGCCGCGACGCTGCACGCGGAATCGACGGTGACCACTTCGATGTTGTCGCCGACCCATTGTACGAGGCATTGATGCATTGTAGACGGGATGCAGCAATTTGCGTGTATCCAGTCTCGGCCGAGTAGCATGTTGTAGGACCCTTTGCCATTGATAATAAAGAAAGTGGTGGGAAGAGTCTTACTGCCGATGGTGAGGTCGATGCAGAGCGCGTCGCGGGCGGGAGACATGTTGCCTTCGAAGTCTTTGAGCATCATGTCCATCTTGGTCAAATCATCGTCGCTTTTTCCCAGCTTCCGGAACATGGCGTACGGCATGATGTTGACTGCAGCGCCTCCATCTACTAGTAGCCTAGTGACAGGTCGGCCGTTGACATGTCCTTTGAGGAACAATGCCTTGAGGTGCTGCCGTTTTTCATCCTCGGGTTTCTCGAACATGGCTGTCATTGGCTCCAAAGCCAATTGTGCCATCTGTTCTTCTATCGCCGACATGTTATGTCGGTCAGTGGGAGTCATGAACTCCATCGGCAGAATGAAAACCATGCTGCCATCGGCTGCCGATTCCTGATTGTCGTCGTCTTCCCTGTCATTTTTTTTTGGGGCGCCAAACCCGAGGCCTGTCATTTTTCTTGTCCATCATCTGTTGTTGCTCTTCTTCCTGTTGCTCCCATTGGCGAAGATGTTGGATTCTTTGTTTTTGAGATTTGGTCAATCTGTCAGGGCACCACCTGGGGTTTACTGGTTTAGCCGATGGTTTGGCGTGTTCCCATTCTGGTTCCCATCCCAAGAGATTCTCGTCTGATACCCGAGCATCGGCCATCTCTTCCAGCCGATCGTGTGCGCTGACTCTGTCCTCTGGTCGGTCGTGCCGATTGGTCCTGCCCCCGGCCTATTGTATCGCTCGCGCCTGTCTTCCGACCGATCATATCGGTCACTTCTGCCCCCCAGCCGATCACGCACCGAAAGGCGCCGATCTTCTTGCTCGCACCAGTTTCTGCTGATTGGCTCTGGTCTTCCATCTCTGGAGCGAGATCTTCTAAATGGCCGATTGCTGTGATCTTGGGCCGTTGCATTCTGGGCAATTGTCGGCCGATGGCAACCTAATGTTACTCTTCGAGCAATGGATGAAGAACGGGTATCGCCAGTGATCTTCATGTCGTCGCATCACCTCTTCCCGGAATCTTGAACTTTCTTGTTGCAGCTGATATTTGTTGAGTAAAAATTGGGAGGTGATGGGCCTGCGTGGCTCTCCTGATCCTTCACCTTCATCATCCATCCGTCTCTTCCCTTTGACATCTTCAGGCGTAGCTTGATTCCTGGGGTCCACGGTGCCGCTCTTTTTAGCCGATTCCGATGTCAGCACCTTGGTCTGGGATGCGTTTCTTCCCGTATCAACCATGTTGGTGGGGAAGGGATGCTAATCGATCTTCATCGGCTTTGTTGGCTTTGTCGAGACCTCGAATTTGAGCCTCCCTTGCTCAATGGCCGATTGTATTTGCTGTCGGAAGATTTTGCACTCGTTCGTGTCATGGGAGGTGGCATTATGCCATTTGCAATACTTCATCTTTTTCAGTTGCTCGGCTGATGGGATCGTATGGTAGGGTGAGAGCTTGATTTGTCCTTCTTGGATGAGTAGATCAAAAATTTTATCGGCCTTCGACGTGTCGAAACCGAATGCCTCCGGTTCCATTTTTCCGAAAGGACACGATATCGGCTTTTTTCCTTTAACCCACTCCGCCAGGCCGATTTCTGCCTCTTCTTCGAACTCAGCTCCTTCTAAGTACGCCACCTTCTTCTGGAAATTCCTCCGTGGATCAAAGGGACGTACTTCCTGACCAGACAGTCGATGTACGATTTGACTCAGGCTCTCGAACTCCTATGAAGCATATTTCTCTTTGATGTGAGGCAGGAGACCCTGGAAGGCTATATCAGCCAACTGTGCATCGGTCAAGACTAGGGTGTAGCATTTGTTCCTGACTTCTCTGAACCTCTGCACGTATGTGGACACCGGCTCATCACTCCTCTGTCTGAGGCTGGTTAGATCTGAAAGTTTCATCTCATGCACTCCTGCGTAGAAGTATTTGTGGAACTGCTTCTCCAAGTCGGCCCAAGTAATTATGGAGTTGGGTGGAAGTGTAGTAAACCATTGGAAGGCCGACCCGGACAGAGATGATGAGAAGAGGCACACCCGTGGAGCATCTTGTGTAGCTGCCTCCCCACATTGGATGATGAATCTGTTTACGTGCTCCACAGTTAAGGTATCATCAAGCCCCGAAAACTTGGTGAAATCGGGAACTTTGTACCGATGGGGAAACGGCAGTAAGTCGTAGGTAGGAGGGTACGGCGTTCTGTATGTGTAGGTTTGCACCTTCAGCTTTAAACCGAATTGCTCTTGAATCACCTCTGCTATCCGTGCCGTCCAGTCTGCTTGTTGTTGATGAACTATTGGCTGGGGAACCGGCACGTGTTGGTAGATCGGCGGAGGGATGACCGGCTGATGTACAAAGGCGTGCGGCATCTATGGTGACGTGGCCGGTTGTGTAGTCGGCATCGGTTGTCTTAGTGAACCGGCCGTTTCATCATATAGTACAATCGGCGTAGCGCCCCGAATGCTTCTGTTGTTTCTGCCCCCCTACCCATCTCCGGCGCGGCTGGTTGGTACTGTGGAACCATCGGGCGCATGGCCGATTAGAAAGGTGCCTCGATTGAAGAGCTTCCATAGCTGACCGACTGATCTTGGCCGGCTGTCGCCGATGGTGCCCCCCAAGGCACTGAGTTCAGAGAAGATGATTGTGCAGAAGAAATTTGAGTGGGTTGAGGCAACGCATGTGACTGAAGGTATGGTGCGCCATTGTATCCCAGATGCACTGATGACGAAGGAGCGCTAGATCCTCCAGGCTGAGCTTGGATCGGCTGAGGAGCCGAGTAGGGTACGCTTGGGGAACTCCTGACCGGAGCTGTGATAGGTGGGGCGTACGCTGGCCCTTGGTATCCTTGAGACACGCCATTGGCTAGGGAGATGATGACGGCATTGTATACCGTATTAGTTATCACCGGGGATTGATCGATGAAAGCTTGGTAGACAGACTGTTGAACCATCTCGGACATCTTGCCCGAGTCCTCAGTGATTGTAATCTGGCGGGGAGTTGGAAAAGGAGCTTTCCTAACAGTTTCCCTGCTCCTGGTACGACTGAAGGATTGTAAGCATTTCTTCCGGTACTGTGCTATTTGCTTCTCCAACTCTTCCTTCTGGTCGTCCTTGAGGTCTTCTTCCGTCACCTCGATGACGTTGTCTTCAGAGATTTCGGTAACTTTCGACATGGTAGTGGTTGTGCTGGTCCCACCAGGCGTGCCAAAAGTGTGTTGGCGCCAAAGATCAGCCGATTGAATCTCTAGCGTCGGACACACGACCCGAGAGAATCTGCTTAACTCCTATTCGGGTGATCGCCCTGGTGCGGTTCGCGCAGCGTGCCAGCCAATCTGACCTGTTGATTGGCAAGGAAAGATACGTGTCAGATCCCGGAGGTTGCGATCGGCTAAGGTTCCGATCTTGAGAAAGCTCATCAGCGAATCGGCCGATTTGCTATAATAAGGAAATCGGCTATAATGCAACCGATTACTAAGCAATGTTGGTAAAGAAAACTACTAAAGTAAACTAGACAACGCTACAATAGGAACACTTGGAACAGATCTAATCGGCTAAGCAAAAATAGCAGACGAGCAATAAAATAAAAGTAAACCGAAATCTCTGATTCCAAGCTGGATAACTGGTGATAAAGCTAGAACAGTAGGTAAAACCTAGAATTCTAGTAAATATCGATAACTGCTGAATAAATCTAAACAAAACGACAGCGATGCGCCCGAAGTTAAAGCTTAGATATTACTCGATAAACGAAACTTACAGAATCGGCCGGAGATCAAGTTGATGCAGCCCTGCCAACCCGTACGAACTCGTGAAAAGAGGAAAAGTACTGGCGAAGTCGCCTACTCGAAAGTAAAGTGCGAGGAAATAGTAGATTGTTGTAGTGATTTGATGATGATTGCAGATCCCTAAAGATGGCTATTTATAGCCTGTTACAACCAATCTCTTAACCGACTAGGACTCTATCTCTAATTTTAAACGAAAATGAATATTTACAAGCATAACTCGTATCGGAGTTGGTTGTAGCGCTCCTGTGGGCCGAGCCCCTTTTATCTTCGTAATCCACTTTGAGCCCATATTAGCCCAACTGCTCCAGCCTCTCAATCGGCCGATCTCCACCAACTCCATCCGCCAAAACACTGCATCGTCAATTGGCCGATCTCCAACTGTAGCACCAATCGGTCGATTCCCAATCGTGACTCTTTATCTCGCCATATTGGCTAATCTTTCTCTTTCTTGACGCCGATTCCATACGTGTCAAAATCTGGCATCAACACAAATACGCATAATATATAAATAAATCTATTATATAAAAGATGTCTCGAACAAACTACCAGAATCTTTGGATCACACTACCAGCAAGAAATAATTCTAAAGAAATAAACTCTTTTCTATACGAAGTCAGTAGGTAATGCAGAAATGTAGACTACTGGAAAAATTGCCTCTAGTATCGGTCCTAAACCCCCTCTAGTACTAGTTGTGCAACCGGTACTAGCAAGTTGCACAGGTTGCACAACCGGTACTAGAGGGTGTTAAAAAATTAAAAAAAAATCCTCCCCACCCCTCGTTGGCCCCCCGCCGCTGACCCCTCCGCGGGCCCCCAACTCCCCGCTACCGCCGGCCTCCGCACCCCCCGCCTCCCCGGCGCCGGCCCCTCCTCCACTGCACCGCGCCCTCCTCCTCTACCGCACCACAACCCTCCTCCTTCTCCTCCGCACCGCCACGCGGCCCCTCCTCCAGCGCCGCCGGCCCCCTCCACCAGCGCTGCCGCCGCCCCGCACTCTGCCGGCCCTGTCTCGCCTGCCCCACACTAGCACCGCCGGCCCCCTCCACCAGCATCGTCACTGCCCTTCACTTTGTCCCACCAGCGCCCGCCTAGCTCCTGCGTCGTCGCACTTCGCCTCGCTGCCGTCACCTAGTTCCCTCCGCTTCTGCACTGTTGCCGCCACCCTACCCCACCGTCCGCCACCACTCCTCACTGCCCGTGAGGGGGCGAGCGGAGGAGGGAGGGGAGGTGTTGGTGTTTTAAACCTGCAACCTGCCTAGGGAGTACCCAAGGTGGTCTTTTGTGCTGTAAGTGTCGTCGAGAATAAAGGAGTTGATGGTGACGCAAGGAAAACGATTTAGACACGTTCGGACTGCTAGATCACGTAATACCCTACGTCATGTGTGTAGATTGTATTGAACTTGTTCTTCGTTGTTTTTTTTCTGGAGGGGGTCCCTGCCCGCCCTTATATAGTCGGGAGAGCAAGGTTACAGGATGGATTGTATGAGTCCTAGTCGATTACATTTTATAGAATCCTACTCTAACTCGGTAGAGTAGTTTCCTTCTGATCCGACTAGTCTTCGGGGAGCACATGAAGCCTACACGTCCTGCGGAGTAGTCTTTATGTCCGAGTAGGTTTCGGGTACGTTCCCTTGAGTAGGTCCATAAGTCTTCTGGTGGGCCCAGGGGTGCCTAGACGACAAGCTCATGAGTACTTTGTAGTCGAGAGAGAAACAACCCCAAGTACTTGAAGATGTCGCCTGAGTTCCTCCTAGTGCTCCTTGAGTACTTCTCGATGCGGCCAACCTTCAAGTACCGGAGCTGTCGCGTGACTGGAAGGTACTCTTAGCAGTCCCCGATGTTTGCTTCGAGTAGTCTTTGCCTTAAAACTTTTTTCATGGTAGTGCGATGACAATCACACTCCATATGGAGTAGCTCCTGAGCCTTAGGTTGAATCGAAGAATCAGGCAGAGGGTCAAACTTGTAACTTCACTTCGACTTCGTCTTCAGAAAAAGAAAACTTTATCCAACGGGTACGGTATATGCAGCCCTCGAGCACTTGGACGACTTCTTGTAGTCGGTGAAGGGATCAATCTTTTAGTCGGAGTAACCATTGGACATTATGGTGGTAAATCTGAGTCATATCTGACCATTGCTTAATTAACAGGTGGAATCCGGAGATGTTGATGATATAATAGGGGGGCCCAGCGCTAATTATTGATACGCTTGTTTCAACAAATATTTAATTTGCGCCCCTTTTTTGCGACCCTAGCGCCACTGCTTCTGCTTGCGCCGCCACCGCCATTGTTGCCGTCGCCTGATCTTTAGGAGAGAGGTTTGCTGCGGCCTTTTCCTCCCCCCTTTTTTCTCAAGATCAGTTGATGCGTGTCAAGAAGATGGGCAAGAAACCTGAGAAGATTCAGGGGAGGCTGCGGCCACTAGTAAGTTGAGATCCAGATCCAAGAAGGGTAAGGAGCCCGAGTTGTCGGCGTCCAAGTGTGGCCCGACGAATCAGTGTTGGGATACGAGGTAGGCTACGCTAGCGCAAAACAAAATTTTCTACCGCGTATAACCAGGAAGAACTGCCGTATAAGGATCACGGGATTACCACTCGACGCACTACTGGTGCGGAAGATGTAGATATGCGTCGGTGCAGAGAAGACGATCACGTAGTCGTACGTAGTCGATCAACGTAGTCGTACGTAGTCGATCACGTCCAGCAGCTCCTCAGCAGCTCGTCCACGTGCAGCAAGATCGCCTCTGGTACCGCGGCTCGTCGTCGGCTCGTCGTGGCTCGTCGGCGGCTCGTCGATGGCTCGTCCAAGTGCTGCAGGCGCAACACCTCCAAGGTATCCACACGTGCAGGGAGGAAGCGTCGCAAGCCGGACTGCTAGATCCGCGAGTTGCAACAAGCGAGGGCGTGGGAGGTGCGGCAAGTGTGTTCAGCCAAAAGGTGTAAAACCCTAGGGTGCCCCCACCCCTCTATTTATAGGGGTTCCTGATGGGCCTCTGGATCCGAGGCCCATTAGTACTCCTAAACCTAATCCAACTCGGATCAGATCCGAATTGGGCTTCCAGCCCCTTAAGTGTGTGACCCTATAGGTTCGGATACGTATAGACATGGCCCGAGTACTCCTACTCGGCCCAATAGTCGGTAGCGGCCTCTAGCAAGATGTGCCAACTCCTATACGCATACAAAGATCATATCAGACGAACCATCACAACATAATATACATGCTATTCCCTTTGCCTCACGATATTTGGTCTAGCTTCAAGCCGACCGCTCTTTCTCGATCCTGTGATTCGGAATCCCTTTGTAGGTTAACTCTTAACCGTACGTAGCATGGCCATGCATTTTCGGATCCGATCACTCGAGGGGCCCAGAGATATCACTCTCAATCAGAGAGGGGCAAATCCCATCTTGATTGACCATGTCTCATAGCATGCTTCTTGACAAACCCGAAAACTACCTTTATAACTACCCTGTTACGGCGTAGCGTTTGATAGCCCCTAAGTAGGTCAATCCACATCTAGAATACATGCGACAATCTCAGGTCTAAGGACAAAGCGTATATGTTGTTTAAAGAGAGAACTACTTCTCGTGTTGGGTCAGTCCTAACACATGTCTCCACATGTGTCCACATTATTAGTTCAACATCTTCATGTCCATGACTTGTGAAACATAGTCATCAACTAATACATGTGCTAGTCTAATATTCATGTGTGTCCTCACATGAACTCCGACTAGGGACAACTTTAGAATAACCATACAAGTAAAAGAGTTTCACATACAATTCACATAATTGCAAATCAATTCAAGTAGCCTTTAATGGATATTCAATGAACACAATATACAAATCATGGATACAAATGGAATATCATCATCTCTATGATTGCCTCTAGGGCATACCTCCAACAGTCTCCCACTTGCACTAGAGTCAATCTAGAAGGTACCTAATACCCATAGCTCTTACATGCGCATCATGCTTAGCCTGCGGGAGTGGTTTTGTCAACGGATCAGAAATGTTCAGATCCGTGTGTATTTTGCATATCTTGATCTCACCCCGGTTAACGAAGTCTCGAATGAGATGAAATCGCCGCATTACGTGTTTGTTCTTCTGGTGGTTCCTTGGCTCCTTTGCTTGCGCAATTGCCCCATTGTTATCACAGTAGAGATTCAATGGGCTGGACGCATTCGGGAACACACCAAGCTCAATGAGGAAATTCCTTATCCAAACACCTTCCTTCGCGGCTTCCGAAGCCGCGATGTACTCGGCTTCTGTCGTAGAATTGGCCACCGTCTCCTGCTTGGAACTCTTCCAACTAACAGCACCACCATTTAGCGTGAACACAAATCCTGATTGTGACTTTGAATCATCTCTGTCGGTTTGGAAACTAGCATCGGTGTAACCTGTTACAATGAGCTCCTCCTGACCTCCATAGACGAGGAACATATCTTTAGTCCTTCTCAAGTACTTAAGAATGTTTTTCACCGCTGTCCAGTGACTCTCACCTGGATCAGATTGGTGTCTGCTTTTCATACTTAGCGCATATGAAACATCTGGGCGAGTACTTATCATTGTATACATGATAGATCCAATAGCCGAGGCATATGGCACTCTACTCATGCGATCCCGCTCATCAGCAGTCGAAGGACACTGAGTCTTGCTGAGATGTATGCCATGTGACATAGGCAAGAACCCTTTCTTTGCCTCTTCCATGCTGAACCGCTTCAACACTTTGTCAATATAAGTATCTTGGCTCAAACCTATAAGCCTTCTCGATCTATCTCTATAGATCTTAATACCTAGAATATATGCCGCTTCCCCAAAGTCCTTCATCGAAAAACTATTTTTTAGTGAAGTCTTTACGGACTCAAGCATAGGAATGTTATTTCCAATCAGTAATATGTCATCCACATATAAGATTAGAAATACTACAGAGCTCCCACTAACCTTCTTGTAAACACAAGACTCTTCTTCGTTCTTGGTGAAGTCAAACCCTTTGACTACTTCATCAAAACGAATGTTCCAACTCCTAGATGCTTGCTTCAATCCATAAATGGATCTCTGAAGCTTGCATACCTTTCCAGCATTTTTCGGATCGACAAAACCCTCGGGCTGTATCATATACACGTCCTCAGCTAGGTTTCCATTCAGGAAAGCTGTCTTGACATCCATCTGCCATATCTCATAATCGAAATATGCAGCTATAGCTAGAATAATCCGAATGGACTTAAGCATCACTACGGGCGAGAAGGTCTCGTCGTAGTCAACTCCTTGAACTTGTCGAAAACCTTTTGCGACAAGTCGTGCTTTGTAGATGTGAACATTTCCATCCATGTCCTTTTTCTTCTTATAGATCCACTTGCACTCTATGGCTTTAACACCATCAGGCGGGTCAACCAAGTTCCAAACTTGATTGTCTCCCATGGACTCTATTTCGGATTGCATGGCACTCTGCCATTTTTCGGAGTCTGGGTCCATCATTGCTTCTGCATATGTCGCAGGCTCATCATTGTCCAACAATAATATTTCCCGCATTTCGCGGAGCCTTGCCGACCTTCGTGGTTGTGGCGGTGCTTCTCTTGCCATGGGTATCTCAACTTGTTCTGCTACGTTAGCATCACTCATTGATTCTTGCCCGATTGGCTCATCTTGAACTTCTTCAAGATGCACTGTCTTTCCACTCTTTTCTCCTTTGAGAAACTCTTTCTCTAGGAAAACCCCGTTCCGAGCGACAAACACTTTGCCTTCTGATCGGTTGTAGAAATAATATCCCAAAGTTTCCTTTGGATATCCCACGAAAATGCACTTATCCGACTTGGGTGTGATCTTGTCCGACTGAAGTCGCTTGACAAACACTTCACATCCCCAAATCTTTAGAAAAGACAAACTAGGAACCTTTCCAGTCCACATCTCATATGGTGTCTTAACTACGGATTTAGATGGTACCCTATTAAGTGTGAAAGCTGCTGTTTCTAGAGCGTATCCCCAAAATGACAACGGTAGGTCCGACTGGCTCATCATTGATCGAACCATGTCTAACAAAGTTCGATTACGTCGCTCGGACACACCATTTCTCTGAGGTGTTCCAGGCGGCGTAAGTTGTGGAACAATTCCGCAACTCTTTAGATGATTGCTAAACTCGTGGCTCAAATACTCGCCTCCACGATCAGATCGTAAGGCCTTAATTTTCTTGCCACGCTGATTTTCAACTTCATTCTGAAATTCCTTGAACTTTTCAAAGGTTTCAGACTTGTGCCTCATCAAGTAGACATAGCCATATCTACTAAAATCATCAGTGAAAGTTATGAAGTATTGGAATCCTCCTCTAGCCGTCGTGCTCATTGGTCCGCATACATCACTATGTACGAGTTCCAACAAGTCTACTGCTCTCTCAGGAAATCCTGTGAAAGGCGTCTTGGTCATCTTGCCTAGCAAGCAAGCCTCACATGTCTCGTATGATTCAAAATCAAACGAAGTTAGAAGTCCATCAGAATGGAGCTTCTTCATGCGCTTATCACTTATATGACCCAAACGACAATGCCACAAGTAGGTAGGACTCAAATCATTAGGCCGAGGCCTTTTAGCACTTACATTACAGACAGGTGAACCATCAAGATTTAAAACAAACAATCCATTCACAATGGGTGCAAAAGCCATAAACATATTATTCTTAGAGATCACACAACCATTGTTTTCACTCGCAAATGAATAACCATCCTTCATCAAACATGAAGGAGATAAAATGTTTCGACTTAAACTAGGAACAAAATAACAATTATTCAACTCCATAATAAATCCTGACGGGAGGTGGAGTTGCATCGTCCCGACGGTCAAAGCAGCAACTCTTGCATTATTGCCCACGCGGAAATCAACTTCTCCTCTTTCCACACTTCTACTTCTTATCATTCCCTGCATCGAATTGCAAATATGAGCAACCGATCCGGTATCAAATACCCAAGAATTAATAACTGTATCAGCGAGAAATATGTTGTCTATAACATAAACAACAAGCGTACCTGAGGTAGAAGTACTCTTACTTCCGCCGTTCTTCAACGAAGCTAGGTACTGCTTGCAGTTTCTCTTCCAGTGACCAAGTTCATGACAGTAAAAGCACTCTTTATCTGGAGCAGGTCCAGCTTTAGCCTTGGGCGGTGGGTTTGGCTTGGACGTTCCAGCCTTGCCCTTCTTCTTCCAAGAATTGCCCTTCTTCTTAAAGCTGGGCTTGTTCTGTATCGCCATCACATGGCTGGTACTAGCGCTTTTCTTAATGTCAGCCTCTGCTGTCTTGAGCATACCACACAGCTCATTCAGACCCTTCTCCGTCCCATGCATATGGTAGTTCGAGATGAAGTTCCCATAGCTAGGCGGAAGAGACGAAAGAATGAAATCAGTGGCCAACTCTTGGCCCAGTGGGAAGCCTAGCTTCTCCAACCGTTGAGTGTAACCAACCATCTTGATTACGTGTGGTCCTACTGCTGCGCCTTCTGCTAGCTTGCTCTCAACAAAGGCCTTAGACACATTGAACCTTTCAGTCCTGGCCTGTGTTTGGAACATGTCTCTAAGCGCCACGATCATATCGTGCGCCTCATGGTTTGTTTCGAACTGCATCTGCAGCTCGGGTTCCATGCAAGCAAGCATAAGGCAGCTTACTTCGAGGTTAGCATCACATGCTTTCTTGTAAGCAGTCTTAGCAGCAGCGGGTGCATCATCAGCAGGTTCTTCTGGTAGTGGGTTGTCTAGAACATCTTCCTTTTTCTCAGCCCTGAGAACAATTCTCAGGTTACGGATCCAATCCGAGTAGTTTGTTCCATTCAACTTGTCCTTCTCAAGGACCGAACGCAAAGCAAACGATGTGGTGGTGTTGCTAGGTGCCATTTAATCTACAACAAAAGTAATGCAAAATACACTAAGACAAACGTATCCATGATAGAGCAAATTATATTAAACTATTTTAACAGAATCTACTCCCACTAAAATAAATATCCCTCTATTGAAACTTAGTGATTCAGGATCCACAACTAACAAGTCTACTAGTGAGCTTTAGCATCACCGCTAGCAAACGAGGTAGATCGGTAAGCAACTTTTGCTAATCATATCACATATGACTCCTGTTGTTGGGTGACATCTCCATGTCTCGGCGCCCAACCTTTATGCCCCAAGGTCCTTAACCGTTAAGATGACCTTGTTAAGCAAACCAACCCTTATGCGTGTAAGTGTCCGACACAAACCCGTCTAGTCAAGGAAAACTAGTGGCACCCTAATTTCATAGACCCACCACTAATTGTACAAGACATGGGACGGTGCAAGTTTTAGTTGGGAGGGCATACTAACTTAAACTTTGTGAGGGATCGTTCTATTTCTAACATCACAGCATGCAGAAAGTAAAACATAAACAGAATAGCATTCACACAGTTGTGACACAGTATGGCCCGTTTTCATATGGTGATCTCCATCTCCATAGAACCTGTTCACCATGGTGATCTCCATCTCCATGTTCCATGTGCGCCATCATCCTGGTGATGAGTCCTCCAAGAACTAGAGCATGCTATTACGCCTAATAGCTAGTAAAGAATCTAGTAAAGAAGATTACATAGTTGCTTGGATCATCACAGATTGGTACGCAGACCATTAAATACATTAAAGTGACAACACATATGGCTCCTGCCGTGTTGCCGTACGCGTGACACGCAGGTCACGAATGAGTTACACACATGCATCACATACACAAGGGGGCCATACTGATCACAAGATATATACATACATCCTGCAAAAGAGAGTTAGGCGTCCTAACGTTCCAAACTTCGGAGGCCCGAAACTCCATCTTCCAAGCCGAATTTGGGAAATCTAATTTCGCCGAAAACGGCGAAGCGGTTGAATTTCATGTGTAACTTTTTCTGTAGATCAATTTTCGTATAGAAATCGCCCCGATCCGAGATCGTACCGAAAAGTTACGGCTGATTTACCGAAGCATGCGCATACGGCAAAATCCCGACCCCGGCAGTAGATCCCATCTACCATTGCACATCTCATGCGCCTGGCGTATGACCCTGGATCTCGATTCGACCAATCATATTGATCTTCGCTCACTGCAACTGGATTTACGTGTATCACTTAACTCCGATGGCGGAAACCGACCGGTAGGAGTATGTCGTTACACTACCATTGCAGCAAGGGCACGAAATCAGGACATAGATCAAACAGAGAACTCGCATATCTCCATATGCACACATCCCGAATCCAAAACTAAGCAGCTACGGCTCTAATACCACTGTTGGGATACGAGGTAGGCTACGCTAGCGCAAAACAAAATTTTCTACCGCGTATAACCAGGAAGAACTGCCGTATAAGGATCACGGGATTACCACTCGACGCACTACTGGTGCGGAAGATGTAGATATGCGTCGGTGCAGAGAAGACGATCACGTAGTCGTACGTAGTCGATCAACGTAGTCGTACGTAGTCGATCACGTCCAGCAGCTCCTCAGCAGCTCGTCCACGTGCAGCAAGATCGCCTCCGGTACCGCGGCTCGTCGTCGGCTCGTCGTGGCTCGTCGGCGGCTCGTCGATGGCTTGTCCAAGTGCTGCAGGCGCAACACCTCCAAGGTATCCACACGTGCAGGGAGGAAGCATCGCAAGCCGGACTGCTAGATCCGCGAGTTGCAACAAGCGAGGGCGTGGGAGGCGCGGCAAGTGTGTTCAGCCAAAAGGTGTAAAACCCTAGGGCGCCCCCACCCCTCTATTTATAGGGGTTCCTGATGGGCCTCTGGATCCGAGGCCCATTAGTACTTCTAAACCTAATCCAACTCGGATCAGATCCGAATTGGGCTTCCAGCCCCTTAAGTGTGTGACCCTATGGGTTCGGATACGTATAGACATGGCCCGAGTACTCCTACTCGGCCCAATAGTCGGTAGCGGCCTCTAGCAAGACGTGCCAACTCCTATACGCATACGAAGATCATATCAGACGAACCATCACAACATAATATACATGCTATTCCCTTTGCCTCACGATATTTGGTCTAGCTTCAAGCCGACCGCTCTTTCTCAATCCTGTGATTCGGAATCCCTTTGTAGGTTAACTCTTAACCGTACGTAGCATGGCCATGCATTTTCTGATCCGATCACTCGAGGGGCCCAGAGATATCACTCTCAATCAGAGAGGGGCAAATCCTATCTTGATTGACCATGTCTCATAGCATGCTTCTTGACAAACCCGAAAGCTACCTTTATAACTACCCTGTTACGGCGTAGCGTTTGATAGCCCCTAAGTAGGTCAATCCACATCTAGAATACATGCGACAATCTCAGGTCTAAGGACAAAGCGTATATGTTGTTTAAAGAGAGAACTACTTCTCGTGTTGGGTCAGTCCTAACACATGTCTCCACATGTGTCCACATTATTAGTTCAACATCTTCATGTCCATGACTTGTGAAACATAGTCATCAACTAATACATGTGCTAGTCTAATATTCATGTGTGTCCTCACATGAACTCCGACTAGGGACAACTTTAGAATAACCATACAAGTAAAAGAGTTTCACATACAATTCACATAATTGCAAATCAATTCAAGTAGCCTTTAATGGATATTCAATGAACACAATATACAAATCATGGATACAAATGGAATATCATCATCTCTATGATTGCCTCTAGGGCATACCTCCAACAATCAGACCACATCGCCACCTCCTAGGATCACCTGGTAGCCTTCTGTGATGAAGGCGCCGGTGGTCCAGGCTTTGGTTGATGCAAAGCTTCTTCAACCAAGGGTTGAGCTTGAGTGGAGGCCTGCATACGGGAATGCATGGCAATTCAAAGAGCACGCCAAGGAGACGGTGATGCTTGCTCATTTCATTGAGAGAGGACTGACGGTGCCTACTTCGGACTTCTTCAGAGGTATTCTCGAGTACTATAATCTTCAATTAGTCCACTTGAATCCGAATGGTGTGCTGCACATGGCTATTTTTGTACACTTGTGCGAAGTGTACTTGGGTGTTTTGTCTAGTCTGGATCTGTTTAGAAAGTTATTTCGTTGTAAGACACAACCTAGCGCAACTAGGACAGAAGTCTTTGGAGGGGCCAGATTTCAGTTGAGGAACTCGAGTGCATATCTCGAGTATGATTTGCTAGATTCCCATGGTGATTGGAAGAAGAGGTAGTTTTATATTGGCAATCATGATCCTCTCTTGCCAGTAGTCACTGGCCATGCTCCAAAACATGCGGACAACTGGGTGACTGAGCCCGAGGATACCCCTGAGATCACCAATTTGTTGGCGCAGATTTCTGAGTTGAGATCTTTGGGGTTGACTGGGATCAATGTAGCTGCCAGTTTCCTTAAGCGCAGAGTTCAGCCTCTGTAGCAGCGTGCTCACCCAGGCTTCGAGTATACGGGCTTTGATGACCCATCGCGTATGTCTCCTGAAGACATATTCGATGATGACATGGAGGTGTTGTTGGGTAAGTTATTCAGGAACTATCAAGGAGTGCTAGTACTCCCGGGAGTCCTTCGTCAGTTTGATGGTTGGTATGGACCAACAGAGGTATTTTTGTTTCCCTTTGCTTATTTTGAGTAGTCGAAGATGTAGTAGTACTTTCCAAGTAACAATGTTGTCTTGTGGTTTGTAGTCCCGAGTGCTGCTTGGTTTCTTGCCAACACCTTCTGAGGGTAAGGAGGTAGCTGTGGTTAATACTGAAGATGCGCCTTCTGCTCCTCCAGCTAAGAAACGTCGAGTAGTACGAAAGAAAGCCGCTACTCAGCATGCTGCGAATTCTTCGAGTTTGACCCCTGAGGGGTCGCAGGGTATCAAGGTGCGTAGTTGCACGTTGCATTCAAGTACTTTTGAGTTTCTTGTTGACTTAATCGTATTACTTGCAGAATAATGATGACATTAGTCTGTGTATTGAAAAGGCCGTCGACTTGACCTTTGGCAATGATGAGGCTACTTTTGATGAAGTAGTCATGATTGCCAGAGACGCAGCTGCAAGTGTCGCGATTGTTGAAGAGCCACTTGTGGAGGCGCTGCCTTTGATCTCGGGGTCAGTAGCCCCTGAGAAGGTAGCCTTTGCACCAGTAGCGCCCGAGCTAGGAGCGCCTAGGCAGGCTGCTGAGCCATCAGGTGATGAGGCCACGGCTTCTGAGCTGGCAGATGCTGTGAAGACACTGGGAGTAGCTGCTGACGCCTTGTTGTCTAAGGATATTGCCGGTGGTGAGTACGCGATCTATTCTGGTAGTCATGCGTACGTAGTCTCAACCTTGGTTCTTTCAGGACTCGGCAAAAGAGCGGGGGACCTTGCTCCCATAGCCCCTGTGGTGTCGAGTATCTAGCCAGTGGTAACCGAGAAGAGGCGTGTTCGTCTGCCACTGCGATCAGCCTGGTAAGGGTTTGTGTAATCTTTCCGTTTGATGATTTTTGTACTCTATAGACATATGCTGATCGTGTGACTTGATTGATCTAGTAATGCTGAAGACATTATTCCCCTGGAGACGGGGACGGAGGCTGGTCCACCGACTACCCTCTCTGGGCCCATAGTCGACTTCATTATGGAGGAAGCACCTGAGATCGAAGACACAAGTCATTTAGGTCGTACTATATCCATGCTGCAGGAGGTCATCCGCTCAGTGGAGGGCCCAACAATCCCCGAGAGTTCTGGAGTTTTGCCGCCTACAACGGCTGAATTTGCGTCGACTGTGAGCGCGACTGGTGTTGGTGCCTTGTCACTAGTGGTTCCGATAGAAGTAGGTGAAGTTGGCACAACAAGTATGTTACTGGAGTGGAGACATTTTGAAGGGGAACTCCCTTATATCTAGTAGTTAATCATGATTTTTCTTGGTATGTTGTGGGTGAAGAGCTGGAGCCTGAAGTTGCCAAGAGCACTGGGGGTCCGGTACTCGAGCTGCCACCAGAATCGAAGATTAAGAGAGCTTTCTAAAGCTTTCAGGTGCGAGTAACCCATTTTCTTTGACTAATTGTGTTTTGACAAGTCTTGATACTTGTGTTGTGTTGTTGTAGGATCTTTATGATAAGACCCAGAGAAATACTCGGGCTCTTCAAGATCACAGTGAAGCTGCGCAGTGGGTAGCGCAACTGGAGCAAGAGTGTTGCTGCCTTACAGATTCCTTGAAGGTTCATGAGGAGGCTGCAAAGTCTTTTGCAATCGAGAAGAATGATCATGGAGTCCTCTAGGAGCGATTGGAGAGTCGCTATAGATCTCTGAACCAGAGATATCAAGGTTAGTACTCATAGTTTTTTGAGTATGTTTGATCGTAGTCGTAGATTCTGATCTCTGGTGTTTTGGCGCAAAGCTTAAAAGTAAGGATGCCGCTGCAAGTAGCCAACTGCTTGATTGGAGAAATGCTCATGATCGGGTAGCCGATGAGGCTGCCCATCTTAGGATAGCATTGGCTGAAACTCGGGCGACCATTGAGCATGAGAGGGATAGAAAGAATCTGAACGGAGTGATGCTGGCGTTGGCTATGGTGTCCTGCAGAAGCGTTGGTAGAACTATTGAGAGGCTGGAAGGCGATCTCCAAGAATTGACTAGTGCTGCTCAGGACGTAGTCAACGCTATTGCTCCACTCAAAGATGACGTTGAGCCTTGCTCGCTAGTTGAGAGACTAAGAGCTTCTCTAGGTAGATTTGCTGGACTATGTAAGATTGTATGCAAGCAAGTCCTTGTAGTAGTCAAGTCATATTACCCGACGGCAGACTTGTCGGCGGCTGGCGATGGAATTGCCCAGAACTGCACAGAGGATGGCTATGCGCAGTATCTTGAGGAGGCTGAGCCCATTGCGGCAAGGATGACCGAGTTCATATCTTTGGAGGAATCATAGTCCTTTGAACTCGAGTTGTATTTTTTGTCGAGTACTTGTGGGTGTACTCCAACAATTGTCTTGTAAATCTTTATTGAATTCTAATTATGATCAATGGTCTTTTGTTGATTGACTTTGTAGTCGAGAAAACAAATTCGAGTAACCGAGTAGTCGAAGTATCCGGTGTGGTTTCCAATAATTGGAGTTGTTGTTGAGGGTACTGTGACTATTATTGCCTTGTACTTGAGAAGATGCACGGGTGAACTGTTCACTTTTGTTCGTTGTGCTTCAGTGTTGTCACATGCGTGAAGTCAAGGCATCTGTCTGACCCTTGTCAACGTTTCAAGCTGTTTGTCACGAGCGAGCAGTAACTGCGAGTAGTTGGCAGTTGCAGCCCTTCGTCTATAAATAAGCCCCTGGGTACTCAACTAGAATCATGCCCTTTAGTATAGCGATGACTTGCTTTAGGTTGCTGTTGTTTGATAGTAGAGAGCTTCCAATGAGCGCCCCGGTGCTAGAAGATTCCTCGTAGATTACAGCCACCTTCCCTCCACAGACTCCTACGCTCATAGGGATAGCCGTGATGCTAGAAGAATCCTCGTAGGAGGGTTTGCCGCGTGCCTCATCTTGCAACTCGCGATCCAGCTCAGTCCGCACTGGAACTCACGAGTGAAGGATAATGAGCTCTACGATCTTTATCCGGCTCCCTGATCAGAAGTGGAGGTGTGGCATACGGTAAGGATCTGTGCATTGAAGCTGTCTAGGGAGCAGCTCGGGTACTGCACTTCATCTTCCTGGTGCTTTTCTTCCTGATCCTGCGTTGAAGATTCATCTTTGTTGTTGTCGAGGGAGCGCGGTGAAGGAGTTCCTGGTGTTGTTAGGGGAAAGGACCAGGGTATGGCTGTGTATTGCGTAGCTTCCTTGTGCGCAGGTCCTGCCTTTTGACACTGCTTGCACCTTGGTAGTCGAGCAGTCACCAGGCCTGTGTATCCTTGTGATGTAGTAAAAGCCTGGGACTTCTATTCTAACTGCCAGTAGGTAGTTGCTTGCAGTCATTGTTGTGC
This sequence comes from Setaria italica, assembly GCF_000263155.2. Classification (NCBI taxonomy): domain Eukaryota; kingdom Viridiplantae; phylum Streptophyta; class Magnoliopsida; order Poales; family Poaceae; genus Setaria; species Setaria italica. Next base: position 7,818,857 of record NC_028456.1, on the reverse strand, counting down.
AATTGTGTTGTATTTTGTATACCCTAATTTCATTGAGTAGTCGAATGTAACTTTGTGGAGCTTCGATAATGCAAAGAAAGCAATTATGAAGTAAGCTTGAGTACTACTTGTCTGATAATTGCGGCAGTCTTATGCTTTTGAAGAGTAAAAATGACTACCATCGTAGTCGTGGCTTTGTGAAGCCGCTTTAGTCTTGTAGGGATAAGTTGGTGAGAGAGTGTTGAAACTCTATAGAGCTCAATAGCTCGAGAGGTTGTGAATAGCCGATGAGTTGTGATAACTCAAAGACTTGATGGAAACAAGTCGGGAGTGGAGTGCTGGGGCTCGCAGAGCTGGAAAGCTCGAGTGGCTATGAATAGCCAACGAGTTGTGATAACTCGAAGAGGCTTGGTGGAATCAAGTCAAAAGCGGAGCACTGGGGCTCGCGAGGCTGGAGAGCTCGAGTGGTTGTGAATAGCCGGCGAGTTGTGATAACTCGAAGAAACTTGGTGGAATCAAGTCAAAAGTGGAGCGCTGGGGCTCGCAGAGCTGAAGAGCTCAAGTGGAGGCAAAGATAGTGTTTGCCAAAGGACTTTATTGTTTTAATGTAGGTGGAGACCCGAGTACATGTCCTGTAGTCTGCTTATGGGTAATAGTGACACAGGTGCTCTATATTCCAAGAGTTTTGTATTTCCTCGCCTGAGAGTTCCTGTAACCGGTACAATCTAGGCCCTATGACCTTGGATATGACGTAGGGACCTTCCCATGGCAAGTTGAGTTTGTGCAGCCCTAATGTGTCTTTGATGTGTTTAAGGACCATGTCACCCACATTGAAGGAACGCTCTTTGACATTACGATTGTGATAGCATCATAGCCCATCAAGGTATCTGGCTGACTGAACCAGTGCTGCGCATCTTGTTTCTTCCAGACTGTCTAGGTCTAGGCGCCTTGTTTTTTTCTAATACTCCTTCGTCATATTGCTCAACTATGGGACATTTCCATATGACGTTTGCAGGGAGGATGGCCTCTGACCTGTATATGAGAAAGTAGGGAGAGTGCCCAGTAGGCTTGCATGGTTGAGTGCGTAGTCCTCAAAGAACATTGGATAGTTCTTTGAGCCATTTGCCTCCTTTCGTGTTGCCGATGTCGTGCAACCTTTTCTTGAGAGCTTCGAGTAACATGCCGTTGGCACACTCGACTTGGCCGTTGGCCCTTGGGTGAGCGACGGAAATGTATCGTATGTCAATTCCGCTGTTCTCACAATATTCCCAGAAGTCGTGATTGTTGAAGTTAGATCCCAAATCAGTGATGATTCTATTGGGGAAGCTGTAGCGATGTACAATTTCATCCAGGAAGTCAAGGACTCGTCTGCCTTGGGGCAAGTGATGGGTTTGACTTCAATTTACTTGGTGAACTTGTCGATGACTATGAGTACTCGATTGAACCCTCCTGGCGCAGTTGGGAGTGGACCTATCATGTCAAGCCCCCAGCATGCAAAAGGCCATGTTGGAGGTATTGTGATGAGCTTGTAGGCGGGGACATGTTGTTGCTTGGCAAAGAATTGGCAGCCTTGGCATCTGCGAACTAGCTGTTTCGTGTCGGCCGGTGCCATGGGCCATTAGAAGCCTGCTCTAAAAGCTTTGCCTACAATCGTTCGCGAAGATGCGTGATTGCCACAAATTCCTTTGTGTATTTCTTCCAAGATTTCTTGGCTTTATTCTCGGGTGACACATTTCATGAGTATCCCTGAAGATGCGCTCCTTTTGTAGAGCTTATCTCCGACTAGAACATAGCTCTTTCCTCATCGTGAGACTTGTTCAATTTGGTTCTTGTCAAATGGTAGCTTTTGTTCTTTGATGTAGTCGATGAACGGTGATCTCCAGTCAACTTCGATCATCATGATTTCTCGGTTGGGTTGTGGAGTTTGGTGTTGGTAGTTTTTGGAGTAACTTGTTCAGGTATGGAGGGCTTGCAAAGTTCGTGTACAAAAATCCCTGCTGGAACTTCTACACGAGTTGAGCCAATTTTTGATAACACATCAGCAGCTATGTTGTTGTTATGGATGACGTGGTGAAACTCAAGGCCTGAGAACTTGTTCTCTAGATTGGTGGACTTCCTTGTAGTAGGCATCCATATTTTCCTTGTTGCGATCCCATTCATCATTGACTTGGTTAATGACGACTAGCAAGTCACCATATACTAGTAGTTGTTTGATTGCGAGTGATATTGCGAGACGAAGACCATGTAGTAGTGCTTCGTACTCGGCTTCGTTGTTTGAGACTTCCCAAAAGATCTGGAGAACGTATTTGAGTTGTTTACCCTTTGGAGAAATCAAGAGTACTCCTGCACTGGCGCCTTCAAGTTTGAGGGAACCATCGAAGTACATAACCTAGTGTTCTGGCCTTTCGATTGGTGTTGGTACTTTGTTTTCCCCTCCACTTTGCCATGAAGTCGACCAGAGCTTGGGATTTGATAGCTGTTCTGGGTTTGAAGTCTAGAGATAGAGCTCTGAGTTCTACCGCCCATTTGGAGATTCTACCCATTGCATCCCTATTGTGAAGGATTTCACCGAGCGGGAAGTCGGTGATGACAGATATGCTGTGTTCTTGAAACTAATATCGCAGCTTCCGTGAAATAAGCAGGATTGCGTAGAGTAGCTTTTGTACCAGTGGGTACCGAGTTTTGGAGTCCGAGAGTACTTCACTGATGAAGTAGACGGATCTCTGGACTTTGTAGACGTGGCCAGATTCAGACCTTTCGACTACTATTGCTGTGCCGACAACATGAGTAGCAGCAGCTATGTATAGGAGCAAGTCTTCATCTGGAGATGGAGCCATGAGGATTGGTGGTTTTGACAAGAAGTCCTTGAGTTGTGTCAAGGCTCTATCTGCCTCCTCTGTCCATTGAAACTTGTCCTATCATTTGAGTAGCTTGAAGAAGGGTAATCCGCGTTCTTCAAGTCTTGAGATGAATCAATTAAGGGCTGCCATGCATCCTATAAGCTTCTGCACATCCTTGATGCCAGCTGGAGCTTGCATATTTATGATGGCAGATATTTTCTCTAGGTTGGCCTCAATGCCACGGTGGCTAATGATGAATCTGAGTAATTTTTCCTGAAGGTACACCGAAAACGCATTTGGTAGGGTTGAGTTTCCACCGGAAAGCTCCTAGACTTGCAAAGGTTTCTTCTAAGTCTGCGACTAGATCATCCGAATTTCTTGTTTTGATGACTACGTCGTCTACATAAGTTTCTACGTTGCGGTGTAGTTGCTTCTTGAAACACATCTAGATGGCACGTTGATAAGTCGCACCTGCATTTTTTAGCCCAAAAGACATTGTTTAGTAGCAAAATGCACCAAACGGGGAGATGAAAGCTATTTTGGCTTGATCCTCTTCTTTAAAGGCTATCTGATGATAGCCTGAGTAGCAGTCCAGAAAGCAGAGCAAAGCGCACCCAGCTGTGGAGTCGACTACTTGGTCGATCCTGGGTAGTCCAAAGGGGTCCTTTGGGCAATGCTTGTTGAGGCCTGTGTAGTCGACGCACATCCTCCACTCATTATTTTTCTTGCGCACGAGTACAGGGTTGGCTAGCCAATCAAGATGGAAAACCTCTTTGATAAACCCTGCTGTGAGTAGTTTGGCTAGCTCATTTTTTATTGCACCTCTTCTGTCCTGGGTGAACCTTTGTAGTCGTTGTCTTTTTGGGGTGGCTTTGGGGTCGACGTTTAGTGAATGCTCAATCAGCTCCTTGGGCACACTGGGCATGCCAGCTAGCTTCCAAGCGAAGATGTCGTGGTTAGCCTAAAGAAAGCTGATGAGCGTATTTTCCTATTTAGAATCTAGCCCTATTCCAATCAGGGCTGTTTTGGATGAGTCACCAGTCTGGAGATCGATGGCTTTGAAGTCCTTCTCGCTTGCTGGTTTCACCTTAGTTGGTCTCGACTTGTTTTCTGGGATCTTGAGTTTCATGGGGCTGAGTTTCATTGAAGCTGAGAAGACTTGTTGCATGAGGCTGGGTGCTTGAGAAGTCGCTACGATTTCTACAGCTTGTGTCGCACTCGTACGATCACCTTAGGTCTCCCCGTCGTGTCAACTCGGCCTGAGGTCTTGGCATCTTGAGTACCAGGTAAACGTAGTGTGGTATAGCCATAAACTTGGTCAGGGCTGGCCTCCCGAGTATGGCGTAGTAAGAAGTTTCAAAATCGGCTACCTCGAACCTGATGTACTCTGTATGATAATGTTCCTTGGTACCGAAAGTGACTGGTAGGACGACTTGTCCTAGCGGTATGGCCGCATTTCCTGGGACAATCCCGTAAAAGAGGAAGTCCGTTGGAGTAAGCATGTCTATGATGTTGAGGCACATTTTTCTTAGTGTCTTGGCAAAAATGACATTGAGTCCGCTTCCGTCGTTGATGAGTACTTTAGTAAGTCTTGAACCTGCAACGACAGGGTCGAGTACTAGAGGGAATCGGCCTAGTTCTGAGAAACTTGTCCATTGGTCCTTTCTGCTGAAAGTTATGGGCTCCTTAGACCATTTGAGTGCTGTGGGAGCTGCTGGCTCGATGGCCATAATCTCTCTGAGTACTAGCTTATTGGACCGCTTGGATGCGGTACCCGGGATTCTGTCAAAAATGACGTTGACCGTTTTAGAGGCAGTCTGAAACTGGCCTTCACCCTCATCATCTTTATTTACCTTGCCTTTACCCTTGTCCTTCTTCTAACCAATGTCTTCGGGAGGGGGTGATGCGGGTAATTCTTGCATTACTCAGTGCATGCTGTAGCAATCAATCGTCGAGTGTTTGCTGTTTGGATGCCATTGGCATTGTTTCTTGAGTAACTCGGTGAAGGAGGGCCCATCATTGCGTTTGTATGACCCTTTCTTGCCTGAGTTGGTCATAGCTGTGACAGTGTTGTTGGGTTTGCATTTGCGATTCTGATTACCCGAGTAGTTGTTTCGAGTATCATTCTTTCGTTTTCTGTCTTGTTCATGATTGTTGTTATTGTTGTCGCAACCGCGGTTGTGATGAGAGCTGAATCTCTCATGCTCTTTGTCTTCTTCATCTGCCCATTGTTGCACCATGATTTTGAGATCTTTGACGGTAACTGGACGACATCTTCCAAAGTCTTGGTATGTTCTACAATCATAGAGGCCGTTTTGAAAGCACTCGATGACGTCTGTTTCTGAAATGTCGACTATTGTAGCCTTCTTTTCAAAGAAATGGCGTAGATAGTCGCGGAGTGTCTCGCTTTCTTTCTGTTTGATTTGGCTTAGATCAATTTTGTTGCCTGGGCGGGACATGGAGCCCGTGTAATTATTGGTGAAAGCCTTCGTCAAGTCTTCCCAGGAGTCGGTCGATTTGAGTTTGAGTGACTCGAGCCATGTTAACGGTGTGGGTACCATGCATATAGGGAAGTGAATGACCTTTGTGTCATCGTTGCCCTTGGTTGCTTGTACTGCTAGTGAGTAGCATCGTAGCCATTGGACTGGATCTTGCTTGCCATCATACTTGGTGATCCCTGTTGGCTTAAACTTCTTAGGTAGTTTAGTCTTCATTACCCATGCGGTAAAGGCGGGAAAATGGTTATAGTCATCGACTTCACGTTCGCGGTGACGGTTGTTATTAATTACCTCTCTTAGGTCGCTGAAAATTGAGGCTTCGCGATCAGTTCTGCGGTGGTGAGGGCTCTTTGCAGAATTAGTGCAACTAGCCTCTCCTGCATCCCTATTTCACCTTGGGGACTCACGTTCATCTCTATTTTGCCTTTGGCTATGCTGCCTTGGTTGGTTGACTACTTCGTTACTGTTTCTTGGAGCCTCGCGATGGCCACTGTGGACTGCGACGTCTCTGCTGCCGTCTTGGTGGGTCGAGTTGTGAGAAGTAGATGGGATTGGAGATTTTTTATCGAGTAGTTTGTAGGCTTGCTCTGCGAGTTGTGCTATTAACCCGTTGCCCCGTTTCGCGAGTTGTGCTGTTAATTCATTGTCTCTATCATGAGCTATGAGGGTTGATATGAGATTGATTGAGGCAATTGCTGCGAGTGGAGTGTTGAGCTCTCAAGCTTGCACTGCGTCGAATGCTCTTTCGAGGTTTATGATATGAATGTTTGTAGCTAGTAGTCGGCGATGATCTGCTCGGGCAGCATTGCGTGCTCTTCTTTGATTTCTTTGTTCAGAAGTTTTTTCTTGCGGGGCATTAGCTGATGATTCGTCTTGTGAAATGTCATCGAGTTGTGGAACGCGTCGAGGAGTTCTCTAGAGGTTAGCACCCGCGTCGTTGTTTTGTGATGTGATGATAAAGATTTCTCTGTCCGGGTAGTAGCTTCCGAAGCTCGATGTTGCAATCTTTGTAGTGCTTCCTTCCTCGTGTGTTGAAGTAAGCGGGACGCCCTCTTGATACGGGAGGTTGTCTATGTGAGAGACAAGGCGTGACTCGTAATCTTAGGCTAGGAAAGATGGCTTCATCCCAGGCCAATAAATGAATCTTCCCTGTGGAGTTGAAGTAATTACTAAGCCTTGAGCTAGGCCTGATAAAGGGATCTCTTGGACGTAGTCCGAGTCATAGTCGCAGTCCTTGACTGACTCGAGTTCGGATTGGATTCGAGTGAGGAAACCTCGATGGACCACGGCTGTGTTGCAGAGTCCATGCGGGAATCAACTTTGAGTTGAAATCGACTTGCGGGATAACTTGGGCGTCAGCCTGTGCGAGCTAGTTCGAGTCGAGGTCGAGTCCAAGCCGTAGTTGAACTCGATGTCGTTGATGTTGAATTTTTGGATTTTCTCGGCGGGATTCTTTGTTTCTTGAAGAAAATTCTCGTCGAGACGCTTCTTTTCCTGGTTGCTGATGATGCGGCGTTGAAAGGATCCAGCGCTGTCAGTGATGCAAAGCCAGGAGCCGAAGACGAAGGTTGCGCCCGTCTCAAAAGAGAAAGCGGGCTTGATGATGACTGGTGCCATCGATCTCGTGTGGAGAAACTCGGCGACTGCCCCTACTTGGCGCGCCAGCTGTCGGTGTTTTAGACCGACAACCCGCCTAGGGAGTACTCAAGGTGGTCTTTTGTGCGGTAAGTGTCGTCGAGAATCAAGGAGTCGATGGTGACGCAAGGAACACGATTTAGACAGGTTCGAACCGCTAGATCGCGCAATACCCTACGTCCTGTGTGTAGATTGTATTGAACTTGTTCTTTGTTTTTTTTTCTGGAAGGGGTCCCTGCCTGCCCTTATATAGTCGGGAGAGTAGGGTTACAGGACAGATTGTATGAGTCCTAGTCGAGTACGTTTTACAGAATCCTACTCTAACTCGGTAGAGTAGTTTCCTTCTGACCTGACTAGTCTTCGGGGAGCAGATGAAGTCTACTTGTCCTGCGGAGTAGTCTTCATGTATGAGTAGGTTTCGGATACGTTCCCTTGAGTGGGTCCATAAATCTTCTGATGGGCCCAGGGGTGCCTAGCCGACAGGAGGGGAGGCAGGAGGAGGGGGTGCCACCGCTCTTGCTCCGGTGAGAGAGAGAGAGAGAGAGAGAGAGAGAGAGAGAGAGAGTGCGAGAGAGGAGAGAGGGAGGGGGAGGCAGGAGGAGATAAGCGTGCGTTGGTGCTGAGGAGGAGATAAGGCATGCTGTGGGAGGAGTAGACGGGAAAATATTTATGGGAAACTCTGTAGTACCGGTTGGGAGATCCAACCGGTACTTCCTCCGCGGAATCCCAAACTTGGATCTGGTACTAATACCTCCTTTAGTACCGGATCCAAATATGACCGGCACTATCGGAACGAGAGATCATTTTTTCTAGCAGTGGTAGGATAACAGGTAAAGAAGTTTGTGTGATTGTGTCTACCGTCCTAAGCTGGCATTCATGTCTACCACAGTATGACAACCCATCTTGTCTTGTCGAGTGGAGACAATTTCGTGTAACAAAAAAGGAGTTCAGATGAATTTGTGTCAATCAATGCTTTCCAGTACTGCACATCTTCCTTCCCCCAATCACCTAGAATTCCAGACAGATCCTCCTTCCCCAACCAGCTAATCCAGAGCAAGGGCTCAGATTTTTTTCTACCGTTTGTAAATTGTAACCGTGCTACCACTTTACTCTCCCATTTGTGTTTTAAAAGAACTTAAGTTAGAAAATTTTGAAAAAAAGAATAAAACGATAAACAAAAGCAACTGGAAACCCAATTTTGAAGCAACACAATGTTATATTTTCAATTCACCGATCACAGGTAACATTACTGCCCTGGGGCTTTAAGTCGCCGCAAACAAAACTGAGGAGTCTCCTACGTACTACGAATTAGCTGAAACTATAATGACATCATTCTAATTACTGCAAGAAAGGTCAGGTCGATTTGGCTTAATTACCTTGTGGTTCTGGTTCGGTTGATGGCAGACAAATATTAATACAAGGAAATTAAGCGTTGCTACCTTGAATGAACACATATATCCAAAAGAAAATGTGTTTGGAAGTAATTCATGCTCTATTCAAATGTCTAGGGAATATTTCGAATATTGTTCCAATTTGATTCTTTGCCTCATCGACAACTCAACTCAATGCTCATTACAATAGTTCATATGTCCAGATTGAACATGTACTTTGAAAAAGATGCATAGGCTGAATAATGTCCCCATCCCAATAAGCATACCAAAACAAAACAGCTAAATTTAGAAACACACATCCATATAGAGGTAAAGCTTCTGCCTTCTTCCTCAAACAAGATTCAGAAATCTTTACAAACCACCCAGCCCATAATAAAACATCTGCACAATCAAAAAAGAATGAGCCATCATATTCAAAGATGCACATTGCTGCTAATCCAAAAAGCAATTGCTAATTCATATTGAGAGCAAAATATAAAAAAGGAACGAAATCAGTTTCTAACCTTGCCAAGCGGCCATCAACCATTGTTTGATAGGTGCTCCCTTTAATATAAATATCTAATGCTAAGGAAAATTAAATAAATCTTTGGTAAGTTAACAAGAAATAAATATGCTCAGAAATACCTATCCCTCCTTATTAGTGCAATTGATATGCATCAAGCAAGGAAACCATTGCACTAATGTGACCCAATGAACATGTATTTGTAACATAGGAACCATCATAGTACTGGAAGAAATTAAAAATTGACTAGTGTGACAAAAATTAAAAAATAGAAATTTATCTTCAGGCGCTCTTGGGCACACAAAGCAGTATTGCCATTTTGCAAGGCTAGTAAAGATATCACCTACCACCGGAGATAGCAGAAAAAACAAAGAAGCACTAAAGACAAGAACATGAACCCAGCAGCAGCAGCAGCAGCAGTGACCTATAAAACCCGTGTGCATCCTGCATCAGCAGCATTATCTGAGCATCAAATCGTGGTCCGAAATACAAAAATTTACTCAGTCAAATGACAAGATGCAGCAAGTAACACCAGATGAAGAACTCAAATGACAAGGATTAGTGCATTAGTGTAGATAGTATGCCTTAATGGTTGTATTTGAGTGTAGCTTTTTAAAGGTCCAGGCAAATCTATGAAATAGTTTGTAACCATAAATTTGGCTGCGAAACTAATTATTCAGATTTGAAAGACTTTATGTGTTGATTTGCAAGGCACAATTGACTATAGTATCACACATACACAAAATGTAGTACATAACAGTAGCATCTCATGTAGGCAAGGCAATTGTTGTCTAAGAGACCAAAGATCACCAATGTTTAGAAAAAACAAAATAGAGGTAGGCAGTATATTGCCGGTCCCTGATTTAAGGTGCTTGCATAAGCTAATAGGAGCATGGTTAGAATTATTGATATGTGGGGAAATGAAGAAATGGCCCAGAACCAGTTGAATTACAGCAGCAAAAGTGCTTCCTGCCTTCTGATGGGGACGCTATAATACATAGACACTGTAAAGATGCATTATGTCCATAAAACCTTGTTATCTGTAGTAGGATATATAACCTTGAGCGTTCCTGTCAGCCTGAACAACAAAGCAGAAGCAGTGGTGCTCTCATTAGCTCTTTGATGACATCATAAAAGAACACAAATTTAACTCTAATAAGGCACACTTTATTGACCGTATTTAACCGTTGGTGGAGAAGATCCACGCAGAGAAGATCGCCCTCCATGGATCCACACAGAGAAGATCGCCCTCCTTGGACCCAAGCTGCTGAGCTCCATGGTTTCACGCACTGCAGCCGACTTCGGCACCCTCGTCGTCGTGTGCTGTTGGCAGTTCAAGAGCGGAGAAAAAAAAGAAAAAAATTAGCTAAAGAAGAATAATGCAGAGAAAAAAACAGCACATATACAGAATAGCTTAAAAATGTGTAGTACTGTTTAACTGATAGATTAACCAAGTCATTATCCAAATTCCACTGATAAAGGTCAGATGATTGTGTGTTGTTCAATACCACTCATCCTATCAGGTACACAGTGGTTGAAGCCTGCAAACCTTATTATCCAACCGTGACTAAATAATACAATATGTCAGGGGTGAACTTCTGCGCGGCGCTGATGCTCCCCTTGATCTTAATAGCTCCTCTGCACAGCAACAGAACTCATCAGCAAAAAGCTCCCAATTCCCAAATATCCTGAACTTGAATGAAAAAGCAATGGCATGTTTTTTGTTCCCCTAACCGGATAAACGCAATCTGTGGGTTCGTCTTGCCGCTGGCAATTACAAGGAAATCGTTGTCACTGAAGGAGATGGTAGCATCCGGCTTCCCCTGGTACAGACCTACACATCAGAATCAAATCTTTCAGAATACCGATCCGTCAAAGAACGACACAAAAGGACAGACCTTTGGTGACCTCGCCCTTCTTAAGGTCACCCACGAAGATCTCCTTGTCAACGCTGAGCTTCTGCAACGTAAAGGAAAGGTTCATGATTTTTTTCATTGAAGATTGATATGTCCAAATTTTGTACCAGCACAGATTATTACAATTGTTCTACATAAGAGGAAACTTAAACCATGGTTTTAAAGGCGTCGCCTAGGCAGCAATCAGACTGATGTCAAAATTAATCCATTGATTGAATCAGGACACGCTCTTTCCTCCCACATGTTTAAAACACCCAAAAAAACAGATAGTTACCTACAAATCTTTTTGAGTATCATCCATAAGGCACGTCAGGAGGATGTTAAGCCTATTGATAAGAATAGAAAGTTTCATGCCATGAGTAAGCATCAAGCCGCATTTTGTTTGCTAGTTCACACTATCAGGTCGATTTAACCATTGAAGCAATGATGGATAAAAGCTAACCTGTTTGAAGCCGCCACTGTTTTGTGCCAAAATTCCACGACAGCAATGGTCTGACGAAGTACCTAGGCCACTCAAGAGTATACATTGGAGAGTGAATGGAGAGGAAAGTACTGAATAGAATGCTGTCGAGGCTCCTGTTCTTGATGTATTCATATACGAGCAGTGTATCATTCTGATGCAAGCAATAACCCAGTAATCTAACAAGGTTCTTGTGCTGAAGCTTTGCCAGTACCTGGATCTCATTGTGTAGCTGATGCAATGCATGCCGGGTTCTTCCTAAAAGTGTCTTGACTGCTATATCTTCACCATCAGAGAGTATCCCCTACCATCGAAACAAATTATCCTTCAGAAGGCACGATGCACCGTATCTGTTTTCCCGTTGAGTCCTCTCTCAATTCTTACCTTGTATACAGTACCGAAACCACCTTCTCCAAGCTTATTCTTTTCCGAGAAGTGTTCAGTCGCCTCTTGCAACGATATCAAATCAAAGACCGTGCATTGCGGGTTCCCTATTTTCTTCGGTGCTGGTGCCATATGAAAAGAATTGTGTAAGGAAAGAAAAAAAAAATCAAATCAGGATCGTGACCAGATTGCTACTCATGATGATCCTTCTTTGTCGCCTTAATCATTCGCCTAAAGCGAAGGAAGAAAAAGACTGAAAGAATCAACATAAACACAACAAAACTGGCGATGCCCACCGAGACTCCAGCTGTAATCTCTTTCCTCCCTGCATACACCCAAACATGAATTTCAAGCAGTACATCCTTGAAGTGTTCGGTAAATTGTGAGGAACTCAGGATTGTACAGTTCGGTAAATTTTGACAGCATTTGAGAGTTAAAAGGACCTATTTCGAAATGATAAATGAAAGAATTGTTGCTTTATTTAGAGGAAAACAAGAATTGAGTGTACTACCACCTGCTCCAGATTCTGGAGTAGCAGGTGAAGGCGTGGCCGCTGATGGTGGTTCCGGCGGTGCGGCAAGCTGCAGCATCACCCGAGCCTCGTAGACCGGCGACAGCACGCTGTACCTCAGCAAACACCACACCAGCGCACCTACGTTGCTCTGGGGCCGGCCGTCCATGTGCCGCGCCATGATTTCCGACTGGATGTACCCAAGGCAACCCCGACACTAGTCCGGCGTCAGGTCCGACGCGCACTGCGCCAGCCCGTAGATCTTGGGGTTGAAGGCCATCTCCGCCGTGGTGAAGTACTTCCTCGTCGAGTTGGTCGCCGCCACCGCGCTGTTGATCATGGCGGTGAAGATCCCAGTGACGGCGGTGCAGAACCAGGCATCCAAGGCATTGACGCTCGCCACGGCCGTGTCGATACCAGGACTGGCAAAAAGTTCACAAATTTGTAAGAAGCGCCTCTCAATCTGGGAGAAATCGATGCAGAAAAGTAGGAATTTTTCCGGAGCCGATAACACATTACACCAGCTCCTGGACGATCCACTGGTCCGGTCTGAGAAAATCAAGGAACTGCCTGCCGGCGAATTGGAGGTTGCAGGCGTCCCGGAGGATGTTGGTGCCCTTGTCGAAGGGGCAGGTCTGCTTTGCTTCCCGGAACGCCGCCGCGACGCAGGCGGCGCAGGTGGACGCGTTCGTGTCGCCGCGGCAGAGCGCCAGGCCGTTGGCCTGCTCGGGCGCCACGCCGACGGTGACGGTGGCGAAGCCCGGGGATCGCACGATTGACGGATGCATGATTGGTGGACAGGAGGCGGCGGCGGCGGCGACGGCCATCCCCAGTCCTCCAGCGCCACGACCACGACGCGGCGGCGGCGGCGGCGTAGACGTCCGATGGGTTGTCTCCCTCGCGGACGGCGCCCGGTGGATCTCGAGGTGGACCTCCCCCGCGAACGGCGCCCGTAGCAGATCGAGGTATGCCTGGGGGGCGCGGCGCGAGCGTGGGCCGGAGGAGGTCGGGACGCGGGCAGCGGCGGCGCCTGCGCCTGGAGGGTGGCGGAATCACGAGGCAGGGGATTAGGGGAAAGTACAGGAGACCAGGATTAGAAAAGAAGGAAGGCACTGCCTGATTGTTTGGGAATAATCGTTGAATTGGTGCTTTCAATCAACGAAGTGATTTGAGGGGCAGAAGGAAACACTACACACAGTTGCCACGGGCTGGCGGGTAGAAAAAAAAAAGGACGCATCGTAAAAAAATGGGTGCGGGCGGGATTTAAAACGCAGGACGACGAGCTGATGGGTGGACCTTCCGTGAGAGGAACATTTGGACGGTGGGACCTTACTCTAGGTGAGAATTAACATCAATTCGCTGGATTCTTTATAGTATTGATAAATCGTGGCGTGGGAGATGTCCGTGAACAAATGAGGTCAGCCAGCAGCCCAGCACGTCCAGCCCTAGTGCCGCACCCCGCTGGATCGCGCACGCTGGCCCAGAAGGCACCGAAACACGCCAACGCTACTGTTACCTATAAAGTCTATCAGTAGTGAAGTGATAGTGTAATAATTTGTTACCCCAGATTTGTCAATCTAGCAGTAAAAAAAGATAGAACATGCTATTGAAAAATGATAGTACCACCGCAAAAAGAAAAAAGAATCCATCCATCTAACTGAAGATTGGGAGCACATGCATCAACTAAAGTTCTATTGGGACAGCTACTCCTATGCTGCATGCACAAGGCAACTTTTAAATTAAAAAAATCAAAGTATGCAGGAACAAATTAATGATCATGGACTGATCACTAATCAATATTTCTAGAGAAATGCATTTCTCAACGCATTTTTATAAAAAAAAGGTGAAAAAATTGTAGAATGATTTAAGGAGAGTAACCTTAAGCCCTAACTACCATAATACTATGCTGTATTGCTACATAATATAGCAACCACAGATGGATAATTCTTCAGAAATTAAGAATCTTGATAGCATCTATATGCACAATATAGAGAACTACTTGGTTATTTTAAAAAAAAAGGTGATCCTTCCAATTTGTACAGAATGACTAAGTTGGCAAAGATAATGGTTATTTTGCTAACCTACATCTAAAGCTCCTGCTAGTACAAGAACTTAAATGCACCACCGAATTACATTTCAATGATTGAATGATGTTAACCATTAAAAGGATTTAGACACGCAACAACAAGTTTTCGATGATTATAACAAATATATTTTAGCAAGCACAGGAGGGCAGGGTCGCAGAGGAAGGGCGGCACAGATAAATAAATTTAAATTTCCAAGAGTCCATGCCAATTCTGATGCTAGCATCTTTAGATGGGGAAAACAAATATGATCGATAATTACTAAGTTTGGCATATTTCATAAAAAAGGAATTATTGAAACCATTTAATACCCTGAACTTATCTGGGCAATGTTACCTTCACATGAGTGTTGTGAATCACTAGAATTAGTGATCAATTACCTTAATTATGTAATTAATTAAACAAGTGATTATCACATGGATTAGTGAGGTCATTAGCAGTTACTAATTAGAGAGACACCTTTTGGTGAAAGGATCACTTCGTGAAGGGGCTATGCCCCTTCCGAACTATCACCCCATGCTCCTTGGGCTTGTATAAATATATAAAGAATACATTAATGAGATAATCCCATTCCATTACATCATTCCACTTTTCCACTTTCTAACACGTTATCAGCCACTTTTGTTCTATACTGAGTATAAGAAGAAGGCCACAGGGCACAGGGCCTCACCATCACTGGGTAAAATGGCTTCTGGAGACTTACATTTCATTGCTCTAGAAGATTGTTTCCTTGCCATTCCTCTTCATGGTGGCCGGCGATGGATCCCTAGACGAGGCCCCAGGTTTTGCTTCAACAGCAGGGGCCGTCACTTCTCAGCACGCCATGGCCATCGTCCTGTAGGACGCCATGGTCGACATGGTCACCGCTTCCATGGTGACCGTGAACGTCGTGGCTTCACTAAATGGGGATGCTGGTTACCTCACCGACGCAGTCCTCGCCATACTGCACCACAGAGCCCAGGCCAGCGGCCTAGCCCCTCACGGCCTGCACCACGCCAGGCGCCGACGGCCATAGGCATTTCTACCAGTGCCTCCTCCGAGCGCACACGTTCGGCTACACCACTGTATACCACCGGTATTGTCGTCACCGGCCAGGACTCCTCCACTGCAACTTGTCTTCCGATGCCCACACCACCAGAGGAGCCACCTCGCCGTCCTCTGGTGTTGAGGATCCACCTATGGCAGAACCACCCAAATTAACCTGGCTAAAGTATACTTTAGCTTCCCCTAACATGCGAACTCACACTTTAATCAAGTTAACTCGTGTTAACTCGGATCGAAACAAAGCATGCACGCTCGAAGGTGAGTTCAGAGATTTCAATATTCCATCAGGATTAAGCATGGTTCCAGAATTTATTATTACAATACAAGTTCGAAAAACAAACATAGTTTTCAGAGTGTTCTTGCAGCGGAAAAGTTTAAGCGGAAGCTATTTGGTCGATACAAAATATCATGGTGAAACCAACCATGATATCAATAATCGCGACCTCGACGTCCGAGGATAGGTTCCACTCGACCGTCCAACCCGGAGGGAGCTGGGTAGGCCAAGTAAAGCTAGTAGCCAAAATATTGTAATCGACATTACCTAAAAATTTAGCCACAAGCAAGGCTAAGCATACTAATACTCAGCAAGACTTAACCGTCAGGTGGTTACTACTCCACCAACTTCTAGACATGCAAGCTTTTTGGTTGTGGGTTTGTTTTTGCCCAAGAGCGACTAAAGTTGATCCTTACTTTCAAGTTTTAGCATCAGGTTCTATCTTTATTAACCAGTCTAAGTAAGCACCTATTCTAACCAAGCATGGTGATCATACAATTAGATACAAGCATTAATATTATCATCATACTGTTTTACTTCTTACTCAGTGCAGCATAGCGATCAAGTAGTCCCAAACTATGAGAGGCAAACGATTCGAATCAAGTTTCTTAACCTTGCAAGGTGAACCTAACCCCACAACATCCGTGTACCATGTCAGGTTCGCTTCACTTGTCAGCTGTCCCCCATCAATCCCCGAGCACATGAACAGGGCTTACTTCCCTTGGATAAAAGGCTCCACAGTCCCGGACGATGCCATATTGTGACCGCACTTGCACCCACATGATGCACTAGGGAAACTACGTTCCAGAGACAGTACGGGTATAAGCCACGCCCCAATTCAATCAGGTACTAGACTTCCCCATCCCATACTAGTTATGAGATTAGTACTTTCAAACACTTAATCACGAACACTAACACGGTTAGACCTTAGCACTTTTTCATTCAGATAGACGGGGCAAACCACCAATTCTGAACATCGGCATCGTCTGTCGTCCTTATTGTTGTAACATAAGTAGACAAACAATTCCCATAGCTCGTGAGTGATAGGAAATCACTCAACTTTTACTGTGTCCTATTTAGCATGGCATCTAATTGTCTTATCATGCTAGTGTCAAATCATAGGTACTAAGATTATGCACCTAAGTTTCCAAGCAACGCCTATCAACTTAAATGCACAAACATAATCAACAGAATTTATTGCACAAGTTTAGAAAACTGGGTTATGCTCCGGGGCTTACCTTCTTTCTCAACGGGGGTTAGCGGGTCTTCTAGTGCTAGGTCCTGAACTAGGTCAGCCTCCACGTGGTGCAGATCAACCTAGGGCTCCTCCTCTTGAGTAGGATGCAGCTCGTACGTACCTTCGGTAATGTTGACCTCTACACGTGATGCATATGCAATAATTTAATAATTTCATCCTTCATGGTCTAAATGGCATTTCATATATTATTACAAGTAAAGCTACTTCAGGACCAAATTCACTGAGACAAACACTTAAATTAACTTTTCTTCATAGTTTATTTTTGCAATTTAGACATTTGGATGACTGTGTACACATATATTAGGTTTATTATTATTAACTTCTGATAAGAAAGGTGGTGTCATCCTAGGGTTGATCAAGCTTAGATCGGAAAGTCATCCTATTTCTGAATGTTTTTCTGTACCTCTTCTAGTATTTATCATTTTGTCCTTTCTATTCGCTTAATTGTTTTTATTTAGTTTTAATCAGCATTTAACGTCCAAATTTGTTTCTGCATGCAAACAGTGAGATATGGCACTGAAAATTTAACAGGAACTTAACCAGGTCAAAAGGACAACATTATTTTTCTGTGAAACTACACATTTCTTGGAGTCTATCAAAGTTGGTTTTGCATTTTTAGCATTTTTCTACATTGACTTATGCATTTTTCAAATTTTGCAACATTTTAAAGCCACGAAATAAAACAAAACCGAGCCAACTTGTAAGCTACCCCATGGAAAAACCTTCTCTCTCATGGATCTACCCTTCTATTAACAATCTACCCCCTGCGTCTAACGTTTAGGCCCCTGAACAAATTCCACCTTCAAACATAACTCCGGTTATTTACCCCATAACCCCCTATGGTTATATTTCTTTCGCAAACAAGACCTTCTTCTTCTACCTTGGGACATCATGCACAAACAGGCAGGGGATCCACACGCCTGGGCACTGGGCCGGCTGTGGGACAGGGGGGAAGACAAGGGGCGCGGCTTGGGAGCAGAGGGGCGGCACCTTGGGGTTAAAGTTCTCACCAGACGCGCCAGCGAGGAGGAAGAAGCGGCACATATAGGGGCTCCATGGGCATGGCACGCATGCCGGCGACATGGTCAAAATTGACCGCGAAAACAAGGTTTGGACGGCAGAGTGGCGAGCGCCTGAGCATCTAGAGGTCACCACGGTCCCATTTGTGCGCTTGGTTGAGGACGAGGTAGGCCGGAAGATGGGGCACCATGTTGGGGTGGAGGTGGTGGTTCAAAGTTTCTGGTCTTGTGGAAAAGCTTCGATTCTCGGCCAAGGGATGGCCGGTGGGTGATGTGGAGGGGTTGAGGATGTAGCTGAGAGAGTGGAGAGGCTAAGGGCGCGAGCTATTGAACCGGGATGGCTGGGGCAGGGTGTATTTTGCCGGCGAACGAAGGTCTGTCCGGGAGGCAATGGTGGGGAGAAGCTCGGTTTGAGAGGCATTGGCTTGGAGATGAGGCCGATTTATGGATGGGCGAGGTGAGGATAAGGATGGGCGCGAGGAGATAAGGGTGACATAGCATCGGGCGCGTCCATTGGAGGGGAGGCAAGCTCTGGGCATGTCAGTCACGTGGTCTCCATGTCAGGTGAGAGGAGCTCCGGCCAATGGAGGGCGAGGAGTGGCGTGGAGAGGAAGAGGAGCACGTGGGCGGCGCCGTGGTGGCCAACCAGTGATGGAGGCCTTGCTGGTGTGGCCAATCCGACGAACCTCGATTCTCGCACCACCATCTGTCATGGGTGGAGAGGAGGGAGGAAGAAGAAGCACTGACTAGTGGGTCCGCGACAAAAATTAACAAGCTCAACTTTGTCCCCTTAAACGACCTATCTATATGTATCCAAAAATTCCCCAAAAATACTCGTTGGAAAGATTAAATCACCAAGAATCCAATACAATAAGACTCAACTCAAAATCTGTTATGGTTTGCATGCAATTGACAAAACAAAATAACTAAAATTGAACTTTAAATGAATTTTTAGCACAATCAAACAGCTCTGAAAAATTTGTTAAAAATATTTTAAAATCACTAAATGGTGTCTTGTATTTAAATAAAATAATTGGGGACATAGTGGTACAATAAAAATTGGGGTTTCTTCACAAATTTGATTTTTCAACAATAAATAACAAATTATGGGCACTTAAACCATGCATGGTTACAAAGTTCATTTATGCACAAAGGGATATTCATGATGCTCAAAAATGCACAAAGATGCTTGTGATGCATGTGGTGCAAAGGTGTCATGTTTAACATGTATTTTCTCACCAAGTTTGATCTTTGTGCTCGCATTTGCAAAAATAAAAGTTGGAGTTCAAGGTGTGGGTTATAGCTTTTATAAAGGCCGACATATGAGGAACTTGATGGATTTGGAATTAGGATTGTGGGAATTTTGGCGGAACATCGGTCAAACCTGTTTTTGGATTTGACTTGAAATTTGACCGAACTTCTACTCAGTTTTGAACTCTTTGTGCTCAAAATTAGAAGAAGTGCCTTGAAAGGAAAGGTGTTCAATTTGAAAAGATCTACCACTTTCATATTGGCCAAAATGTAAGTTCTCATATAAGATTTGTTTTTATTGGCATCACTAGTGATTATCAACAGAAAGGAGTTTCTAAAACTCAGCAAAATTTGAGGTGTTTTGGGATCTGAACTCTTAGCAATTTGGAGTTCACTTTGATTTGCTTCTTAATCACCCTGTTGATTATTTGATTTAGGTCCTTAGTTACTCAGGCTGTCACACCACCGTCCAGGAACCACCACTAAGGGCATCGGGGTCATCCCTGACCTCAACTCAATGGTGGCGGTGGCCTGCATTGCCGGCTTCAGCCCTCAGGCTGGTCCCTCCACCAATGGTGGCCGCCACGCCACCATCTCCTCCTTCACTACCACCACCATGACCTCTAGCCTCACCGGGAGTACCACGGCGATGCACCCAAACTTTACCATTGGGACCATGGCGGCTCACCGAGGTGTGTCGCCGTTCTTCAAGGACGATGGTGCCTCCTCGCCCGCATCTTCTATGATGAGCTATGCGACGGCACACACCGCACCTAGTCCCCTCGGCCATGTTGTGGCTATGGACCACCGCTCGGGATTCCAGCATGGCACCTGGAGCCCCGGTGCGCTGGGGCTCTCCTCCAAGAGCTAAGTGGCCAGCCAAGGCCGCCGCAGGAGACCGATGGCGATTGGGCGGGGGGAGAAATGGAGGCGGAGGCATAGGACGGCTTGACAGCGTCGGCGCTAGTGGTGACCGGCGGCGGGAGCGCAGCCACCAGAGGCTGGCGGCAGCGGCTCATGGGGAGTGGCCGGTTAGGGTTCTAACTGCCCCTCACCCTTTATACGGGCCACCTGTCCGGGCTGCCTGGGCTCGCCACAAGCCAGAGCCAGCCCGGGCTGTGCTGCCCGGGCTGACCTGGGCTACAAGGACAACAGGCCAGCAGTGTTTGTGGTCAGGCTGCTACAACCTGCTTACCTCGTAAGCTGGTGGGCTGCCACGGGCCGAGCCGCTAGGCCGAACCAGGCAACCTTGTCTCCTCTGTTTTACAACATAGCCCCCAGGCTTACCTTTATTTACATGCTTGGAATATTCTGTTCTGCATGTTTATGTTTTAACCCCTGGATTTTTCTATAAATATGTGTTATCATGCACATTGTTGGATATACCATCAGGTATTAGCACCCATTTAATAAGTATGCCAACTTTACCGCAGTAATTGAGCATCATCATGATCCGTAAATCTTTCATTGGTGCTAGAACATTCTTTACATATGCAATTATTTTTGTTTGCATGATTAATACTTAATTAATATTCTACATCAAGTAGAACATAAAGCAAAATTAAAATTAAGGCCTATACATATAATTTTGGAACAACACAAGGTGATGCAACCTAGGCACCGGTTGTGATAAGTTATTTTCTAAGAATTTATCTGCCTAGTGTCTGCCATACATCTATGGGCCCACCGGGAGGCTTGCACAGTCCTACAATATACGGCTGTACATCGAGACATGTTAGATATGGAGACTACGTTTACAGAACGGCATGGTTTATGTGGAGGATAAGGACTAGTCGAGGATTAGGAAACTACTCGTAGCAATTAGAGTAGGACTCTCTAGTCGAATACGAGTAGTACTCTTATAAAACAACCAACCTCTAACCCTGCCCCTAGCAATATAAGGCGAGGCAGGGACCTCCTCCAAACAACATCAATCAATACAATCCAGCCAACACACAAGACGTAGGGTATTACGTGACATAAGCGGCCCGAACCTGTCTAAATCGTGTGTTCGAGTTCACCGTTGAGTTCCTAGTCTTTGATGAGCCCCACGCATAAAACACTACTTGGATACCCCTGCAGTAGGTTGCCGGGTCTAAACACCGACAGCTGGCGTGCCAGGCAAGGGCTTTTGCCAAAGATCCATCGGCGAACTCGATGGCTCAAGTCATCATCAAGCCAACCGTCGCATTCGAAGCAGGCATGAGTTCATCTTCGGCTCTTGGGTTTGCATCGTGAACAGCACTGGAAACTTTCACTGCCACATCGTGCCGGCCCTAGAGGAGAAGCACTACGACATCAACCTCCATCGCCAAGGTTT
Organism: Setaria italica; assembly: GCF_000263155.2. Classification (NCBI taxonomy): domain Eukaryota; kingdom Viridiplantae; phylum Streptophyta; class Magnoliopsida; order Poales; family Poaceae; genus Setaria; species Setaria italica. Next base: position 7,797,491 of record NC_028456.1, on the reverse strand, counting down.
GGAGGATTTCGTTGAAAAATTCAACGAATTTTTGACCTCTTCTGAGGCCCAAGGGAAGAATCCAAGTACAACTCGATTCCTCCCACCAATCGGACTAGTTCCCATGAGTTGGCGCTTGCGCCATCATGTGAATCGGTATACAATACAACTCGATTCTCATTCAGACTCCAAAACTCGGGTGCTATCTGTTGGAGGTATGCCTTAGAGGCAATCATAGAGATGATGATATCTGATCGTATCCATGATTTGTATATTGTGTTCATTGAATATCCATTAAAGGCTACTTGAATTGATCTGCAATTATGTGAAT
>NC_028456.1:7747142-7797081 GCF_000263155.2 Setaria italica | reverse complement strand
GTCCCTAGTCGGAGTTCATGTCGACTTCCCTGAAGCCTATTATACTAGTACATGTATTAGTTGATGACTATGTTTCACAAGTCATGGACATGGAGATGTCAAACTAGTAATATAGGCATATGTAGAGACATGTGCTAGGACTGACCCAACATGAGAAGTAGTTCTCTCTTTACACAACATGTACGCTTTGTCCTTATACCTGAGATTGTCGCATGTACTCAAGATATGGATCGACTTACTTAGGGGCTATAAAACGCTACACCTAAACAAGGTAGTTAAAAAGGTAGCTTTCGGGTTTGTCAGGAAGCATGCTGTGAGGCATGGTCAATCAAGATAGGATTTACCCCTCTCTGATTGAGAGTGATATCTTTGGGCCCCTCGAGTGATCGGATCCGGAAATGTATGGCCATGCTACGTACGGTTAAGAGTTAACCTACAAAGGGATTCTGAATCACAGGATCGAGAAAGAGCGGTCGGCTTGAAGCTAGACCAAATATCGTGAGGCAAAGGGAATAGCATGTACATGATGTTGTGATGGTTCGTCTGATATGATCTTCGTGTGCGTATAGGAGTTGGCACGTCTTGCTAGAGGCCGCTACCGACTATTGGACCAAGTAGGAGTACTTGGGCCATGTCTATACGTATCCGAACCTATAGGGTCACACACTTAAGGGGCTGGAAGCCCAATTCGGATGTGATCCGAGTTGGATTAGGTTTAGAAGTACTAATGGGCCTCGGACCCAGAGGCCCATCAGGAACCTCTATAAATAGAGGGGTGAGGACGCCCTAGGGTTTACACCTTTTTAGCGAAACACATCTGCTGCGCCTCCCATGCCCTTGCCTGTTGCACCTCGTGGACCTAGCAATCCGGCTTGCGACGCTTCCTCCCTGCACGTGTGGATACCTTGGAGGTGTTGCGCCTGCAGCACTTGGACGAGCCACCAACGAGCCACGACGAGCCGACGACGAGCCGCGACATGAGGATGACCTTGCTGCACGTGGACGAGCTGCTGAGGAGCTGCTCGACATCGACGTGATCGACTACGTGTTCGACTACGCTGATCAACTTTGCTGCCCCAACGCAATTCTACATCTTTCGCACCAGTGTGTCGAGTGGTAATCCCGTGATCAATATACGATAGTTTTCCTGGTTTACGCTGTAGAAAAATTTTGATTTGCGCTAGCGTAGCCTACCTCATATCCCAATAGTGGTATCAGAGGCGTAGCTATTTTGTTATGGATTCGGGATGTGTGCATATGGAGATATGCGAGTTTTCAGATTGATCTATGGCCTGTTTTCGTGTTCTTGCTGCAATGGTCGTGTAACGACATACTCGTACCGGTCGGATTTCCGCCATCGGAGTTAAGTGATACACGTAATGCCAGTTGCAGCAAGCGAAGATCAATGTGATTGGTCAAATCGAAATCTAGGTTCATACGCCAGGCGCATGAGATGTACAATAGTAGATTGGATCTACTACCGGGTCGGAATTTTGCCATATGCGTGTGCTTCGGTAAAACAGCCGTAACTTTTCGGTACGATCTCGCATAAGGGTTGGTTTGCTTAACAAGGTTATCTTAACGGTTAAGAACCTTGGGGCATAAAGGTTGGACGTCGAGATATGGAGATGTCACCCAACAACAGGAGTCATATGTGATATGATTAGTAAGAAGTTGCTTACCAATCTACCTTGTTTGCTAGCGGTGATGTTAAAACTCACTAGTAGACTTGTTAGTTCTGGATCCTGAATCACTAAGTATCAATAGAGGGGTATTGATTTTAGTGGGAGTAGATTTTTTTAAATAGTTTAATGTGATTTACTCTGTTATGGATACGTTTGTCTTAGTATTTTGCATTATTATTTTATTGTAGATGGCACCTAGCAACACCACACCGTTTGCTTTGCGTTCGGTCCTTGAGAAGGACAAGTTGAATGGAACAAACTACTCGGATTGGATCCGTAACCTGAGAATTGTTCTTAGGGCTGAGAAAAAGGAAGATGTTCTAGACACCCTATTACCAGAAGAACCTGCTGATGATGCACCTGCTGCTGCTATGAATGCTTACAAGAAAGCATGTGATGCTAACCTCGAAGTAAGCTTCCTTATGCTTGCTTGCATGGAATCCGAACTGCAGATGTAATTCGAAACAAACCATGAGGCGCACGATATGATCATGGCACTTAGAGACATGTTCCAAACACAGGCCAGGACTGAAAGGTTCAATGTGTCTAAGGCCTTTGTGGAGAGAAAGCTAGCAGAAGGCGCAGCAGTAGGACCACACGTAATCAAGATGGTTGGTTACACTCAATGGTTGGAGAAGCTTGGCTTCTCACTAGGCCAAGAGTTGGCCACTGATTTCATTCTTTCATCTAGCTATGGGAACTTCATCTCGAACTAACATATGCATGGGACGAAGAAGGGTCTGAATGAACTGTGTGGCATGCTTAAAACAGCAGAGTCTGACATTAAGAAAAGTGCTAGTAGTAGCCATGTGATGGCTATACAGAACAAGCCTAGTTTTAAGAAGAAGGACAATTCTTGAAAGAAGAAGGGCAAGACTGTCAAGCCAAACTCAGCACCCAAGGTTAAAGCTGGACCTGGACCTGCTCCAGACAAAGAGTGCTTTTATTGTCACGAACTTGGTCACGGAAGAGAAATTGCAAGCAGTACATAGCTTCGTTGAAGAATGGTGGAAGTAAGAGTACTTCCACCTCAGGTACGCTTGTTGTTAATGTTATAGATGTGACAGTCCGAGTAATTAAGAACCTAAACCAAATAATCAACAGGGTGATTAAGAAGCAAATCAATGCTAACTCCAAATTTCTGAGAGTTAAGGTCCAAAAATGCCTCAGATTTTGAACCAAGTGTTAAAACTCCCTCTTGTTGAGAATCGCTTGTGAAGCAAATAAAAACAAATTTTATATAAGAACTTAAATTTTGGCCAATATACTAGTGGTAGCCCTTTTCAAGTTGAACACCTTCCACTCACAGCACTTCTTCTGATTTTGAGCAGAGGATGTTCCAAATTCGAGTAGACGATCGGTCAAGTTTCAAATCCAATTCCGCAATAGCTTTGACCGACGTTCCACCAAAGGTCCTACCATCCTATCTTCAACTTCATCGAGCTTTTCCTTGTTGATCTTTATAAAAGTCATAGCATATACCTTGTTCCCGAACTTTCACTTTTGGAAGTTAAACCACGTAGTTCAAACTTGGTGTGAGAATACGCGTTAAACCCGACACCTTCATCACGACACATATCATCATGCATATTTAAGCATCATGAACATCTTTTTGTGCATCGTTGGCCTTTATAAGCATCATTTGTGCATATTGTTTTGGCCATGCATTGTTAAGTGCTCCGAATTTTGTTATTTATCGGTGAAAAATCAAATTTGTGAAGGAACCCCAATTTCTTCCATACAACTGTGCCCCCAATATTTTATTCAAATACTATACATCATTTAGTGATTTTACAATATTTTTATCAAATTTTTCAAAGATATTTTCTTAGGTCAAAAATTCATTTAAAGTTCAATTTTAGTTGTTTTGTTTTGACTATTGTGTTCAAACCATAAAACCTTTTGAGTTGATTCTTGTTGCATTGGATTCTTCGTGATTTTATCTTTCCAACGAGTATTTTTGGAGAATTTTCGGACACCGGTAGCTAGATTGTTTAAGGGGTCAAAGTTGGCATGTTTAATTTCTCCGCGGGCCCACGCATCAGTCGTCTTCCTCCTCTCTCCACACACGTTGCAGACCGGGAAGGAAATTGGGCGCCCATGGCGCCATGGGGCTGGCATGCACGGAGCTCCTCCTCGCCGGATTGGCCACCCGAACAACGCCTATGAGAAATTCCAACCTTGTCCTGATCCTCCCCCTCCTATATAAAGCCCCCAACCCTCCCCTTCCTCCATTGTCAGTACAAGCTACAAGTTTTCCCCAAACTTCACTGCCCAAATCCATCGCCATGGTCGAGTTTCGGCTCGATTCCTCGTAGCCACGGTGCCTCCTCGACGTCGCGATTCCATTTTGCTACTTTCCGGGCTCCCTCCCTCACCGGACGACGCCCTCCACGGGAGCTCCTCCGCCGCCCCATTCCTGTACCATTCCTCCCTATGCGCCGTCCTCCTCCAAGTGCCCGACTCCCTTCTGGTGAGCCTCCTGGCCCTGTGCGCCGCCCCTCTCCCTCCCCAGGCCGCCCCTTCTCTTTCCCCCACCTTCGGCCCCAAGTCCATGGCTGGCCGTGCCCGTTCCCGTGCGTGCGTGCCTGTGTTGTGTGCTGTTGGTGCGTGGGGGGCTTCATTCGAGAAGAAGAAGGAAGTGTAGGGGGTTATGGGGAAGTTTCAGGGATGTTTGCGCATTTAACCCATAGATCCAGGGGGTAGATCGTAAGATCATCTCGGTTTTGTTTATTTTTCTAGATCTAAAAAGGCTGAAACTTTAAAAATTCGTAGTAAATTGTAGAAAAATCGTAAAATAGCAAATGAGGACGTTTTGGAATCCTTGTGAGTAGATTTATATAGTAGAGTTATAATATAATGTGTTTTAGTAGAAAGTTTCTGATGTTTTTATTTATTCTTTCAAAGTGCTTTTAGAAATCCTTTTAAGTTGTTAGATGCACATCTTGAGTTATAGAAGTCCAAAACTTGTGATTCCAGTTGTGTTGGTCTTGTGATGACACCCTATAGCTAATAAAAATATTAAACATGTTAGTTGTGTACTGTTTTTAACATGTTTTGATTTAATCTTGATAAATAGGCAAATTCTAGCTCGCCGTACTTATCATTTTTATATTTAAAGTTGTGTTGCTCCAATCATTGTGAAATTTTTATGGTAGGTTATATGTGGCGCTCTTGTGCTGTGGTAAAAGTTCATATTGATTGGTGCATGTATGACAGAGTTATTGAGTTAACTTTTTTTATTGCTTCATAAATGGTTTTAAATAAGTTATAACTTTTATGTAGGTGTAAAAATGGGAAATGTGGTTCCACTACCTTTTTATGATGTTTTTCTACCATAATAATATATAAAGGGCTATATGTTTATAGAAAATAATGATCTTTAGATTTATCTTGCTTTTACATGTTTTCCTGCTATAGCAATTTGTCTTTTTCATAGCAATTAAATTATAAAACCTGAGCATGTGTGATTTATACAGTAGCCATGTTTTGATAACATCTATCATCCATAAAAATCTCAGCTCCCAATGAGATGTTTGCCACATCACCTATAATTAATATGTATGCTTACTATATAATTGGAGGATGAAAGTTTGCTAGTAGATGCATATACTTAGGTCATGTGAAGCTTTTAATAGTTATTTTTGAGGGGTAAATATGATGCTAAGTTATGATGAGTAGGAGTTAAGCTTTGAATATAACTCATATGGATGCTCTCATGTTAATATAACAACTGCTTATAAAGTTCTTCACCTTGCTTAAGGTATTTAGGGTATTCCATGTTATCTAAAACTAATGCTAATTAACTATGTTCACGTATTTATGCGCTATGTGTTTAACTTATGCATGTGTCACCTTGCTAAAGGACTAAATGAAGAACCTTGTTGCATATGTGCTGAAATGGCTGCTAGAGTAATTTCTGTTGTGGCAATATTTTCGTGATACAAATGATGTTTTCTATGAATGTGGTGAATTCAAAAGCTATAGGTAACTTCATAATATAGCTTATGTTAAATTTTCATGACCATAAGCCTGATGATTTAGGTGCTATAGATTTTACAAGTTCATTGTCAGGTTTTGCATGCTCTATGTATAGGTTTGAACGATTGCATTGTTTGACTTAGCTAAGCCTTGAATCATATCCTGGATTTAATATAAGAAGTGTAGTGGTTTTCATGAGCTTTCCAAATTGTTAAGGATCACCCATTTTGGTGGTATAAATCTCCAGTTATGAGCTTATGAAGTGGAACGACAGAATCTGTCCTAATCTGAACAGAGATGTCTTCTTTGTGATGTTTGACCTGGTTCACTTTGGTTTTAGCTTGTGGTGTTTATAACAAAGTTGTGCACGGATTGTTAAGCTTTCTAAAAAGTCTAGAACCACCTTGTTGTGACAGCTATAACTCCAGATATAGCTGTCTAAAGTTTAATGTTAGAATCTGTCCACGTTTGGACAGATTTGCTTCTTTGTGTAGCATAGTCTTGTTAACTGTTGAATCATCTTGAGATGACAATAATAAAGTTATAGATAACTTAATAAGGTTTCTAGAAAGATAAGAATCATGGTTGTTGGAGGTCTAGAACTCCAGATATACATCTGTGAAGTTCATGTTAGTTTTCTGTCCTTGTTTGTACAAATCTACTCATTGGTGTGTTTTCACCTTGTTATTTGTTGAATCAGCTTTTGGTGTGAGTAACAAAGTTTTAGATAACTTACTTAAATTTACAGAAAGTCTAGGATCACCCTTTTTGGATGCTTATATCTCTAGTTATGGTTAAAACAAGTGACTACTGTGCTGCTGTCCAGATTCAGTGTATGTGCTTAAGTTATTAGCTTAAACTTGATGTTGCCTTGTGTGCTGGCTAGTTAGCTCATATCACTGTTAGAGTTAAATTTACCTACCTGAGAATCTTATAAATGTGTTATATAATGTTGATCAAGCACTCAACTAATAAATGTTCATGTGTGGATGTTGCTACAAAATAACCTTGTTGCATAGCTTGCTAGAACCTTAGTGATGTTGGTATGTTACTTGCTTGTGTATGAATTGTTTAAAAATAAATGTAATATACTTTGATCACTTCAACTTGCTGGTTGTGTGATGCACTTATATATGCCATGTTGATAAGCACCATCACCCTAGTTCTTGTATGATGCTAGGCTTAATTAGCTCTTGATTGTTAAATGCTTACAATAGCTTGACTTGAGTTAACTAGTGTGCCATGCTTGTTAGGCTTGCTATCTCTATGGAGACTTGAGTGATAGTTAGTTAAATAACTTGCTCTCTAAGTGCTTATATCTTGTGGTGTAACCTTGTGCGTGTCCCGAATGCTTTTGTGTGATGCATCTCTTTTAACTGTTCTTCGTATTCATGCTGTTGCATCTTGCATCTCATCTAGATACGCTAGATAAACCACATGAAGGACGTGATGATGGAACCGAAACCGAAGACGGTGTATGGTGGAGCTATCTCAAAGATGGGAGGACTAAGCATGTGCCGAGATGGGAGATGCTCGCCAAGCGAGTGTTGTCTAACAAACACTAACCTATTATGGTTTCTAGGCAAGCCTCAGTGCATGAATTCCATGTTTTACTTTTATGCCAATTACAATGCGTATGATTGTGCATTTACATTTGTAGGAGTTGATTGAAACCGTAGATGCATGAACTTAGTACCTTGATCTGAATACTAGTTACTAAGGTCGAGTAGTTGCAATGCTTAATAGGTTTCGGTAAAAGTCAAGTGATTTCTTGTCACTCGCGAGTTATAGGAGTTGAATGTTTATTTATGTTGCAACTATAAGGACGACGGACGGGGTCGGGCTTATGCTGTCTAAAGAAAATTGATCTAAGGTCGAAACGTGTCGGCGTTCATGATCAAGTGTTTGAAAGTACTAATCTCATACCTAGTATGGGATGGGGAAGCCTAGTACCTGACTGAACTGGGATGTGGCTTATACTCCTACTGTCCTTGGAACGTCGTTCCCATGGTGCATCATGTGGGTGCAGTGGCGGTCACAGTACAGCAGAGGCCGGGACTGTGGAGCATTGCACGCCAAAGGCAGTTTGGCCCTGACACGTGCCTAAGGGATCGATGGGGACGACTGACAAATGAAGCGACCCTTCATAGTGCGCGGATGTCGTGAGATTAGGTTCGCCATGCATGGTTAATAAATTCGAATCGATTCGCCTGCCTCTCACAGTTTGGGACTACTTTATCGCTATTCTACACTGAGTAAAGATGGAACATGATGATGATATTAATCTTGATGCTTATTCTTTAATGGATTGGAAACTATGCTTGCTTAGTATAAGTTGCTAATCTAGACTGGTTAAAGAACATAGAACTTGAGCTAAAATATTGAAAGTAAGGACCGACTATAGATGCTTTTGGCAAAGCAAACCCAAAGCTAGAAAGCCTTGCATGTCTATGTTTTGGTGAAAATAGCTATCACCCGACGGGTTAGTCTTTCTGAGTATTAGTTGCTCAGCCTTGTTGTGGCTTAACTTTTTAAGTGATGTTAATAGTTTGGCTACTGGCGCCACTTGGCCTACCCAGCTCCCTCCGGGCTGGACAGTCAAGTGGGATCCCTCCTCGGACGGCGAGGGCAGGGATTATTGATGTCATGATCGGCTTCGTCATGATATCGTGTATCGACATTTAGCTTCCGCTTGTTTTTTTTGTCTGTTCGAACCTTGCAAACTTGTTTGAATTTTTAAAAACTCTAATGTAATAATTTGTTGAACTAAGTTAATGTGATGGGAATGTTGTATTCTCTGTGCTACTCACCTTCGTGTGAGCAATGCTTCTCGATCCTATGTAAGTGGTTCATCGGATGAAATCCGACAGTCGACCAGGTTGACTTGCTTAAAGTGCATAATCGCATGTCAGGCGACTTAAATGCATTTTAGTCAGGTTAATTTGGGCAGTTCCGCCACAGCTAGCATCAGAGCTCGAAGCACGGTACGGAGAACAACAAACCTTAAAACACTTTTCCTGACTAAAACTTGCAAGAAATGAGTTGAAAAATTCGTAAGTTCGTTAAAGATGAGTTTAGTACGAGGAGCCCTAGGGGAATTTTGGGTCTTTTAAGGTGGCTAATAATTATTGGTTATCTTCTGACTTCCAGCACTTGCCGCCACGTTTATCATACGTGTGCAGAGTTCCGCATCGCGAGTATGCGAAGGGTGATAGGAATTCGATTCCAACGAACCTATCATCATGGTTGTTTTCGCCCACATCTATTATACATGCGCAAGGTTCCGTATGTTAAATCATGCGAAGGGTGGTATGTTCAATTCCAATGAGCCTATCATCACGGTTGTTCGCCCACGTCTATTATACGTGCGCAAGATTCCGCATCATGAGTATGCGAAGGGTTATAGGGTTCTATTCAAAAGGACCTATTTCCACGGTTGTTGCGCTGTCCATGCAGCGTTAAACGCATGGGTGCTGTTTCTATAGTGAACGGTAATGTTTGTGGATGCTTTTGTGACGTGCTGGCACGAAAGGTTCAGGTTGAAATTTTCTGCAGGTACACTAACTACGTTTACGTATGAAACGATGCCTAGTAACTCGACTAGTTATTATAGTGAGAGTCGTATTGTTGCCTTGCCACCGGCACTAACCACGTAAGTCCAAAGCTTTTTGACAATTATTTTTGGTTGTGAGGTTGAATAGGACGTGCATGCATCATGATTATTGCTTTGTGCATAAACATGCTCCTCTCAACCTTGTTCTAATAATAATTAACTTGTGGCAACCTGTACAGTACATCTCCTCTCTGTATGTGATTCTGCATGCTTGTGCTCTCTATTGTGTGATCTTGTTGATGACATCTTGAAGGCAAGAAAAATATAGCCTGAACCTATTTAAGTTGTTTTAAGCATGTTCTGCTTGCTAGGATTATGTAGGTTGTTCTTCTTGCTCAAAAAAAAATTCTGAAACTTCTGCAGTAGCCTATTGGATGTATCTTAGCTGCTGAAATTTTTGTTGCTATGCAGAATTCTGTTTGAATGCAGTTATTCAATTTTCTTGCTTGCTACCAATATAACTAGATTAGTTTTTAATCTATTCCTATGGCTTGCTCATGTGATGGTGTGTCTATGTAACCGTGTTTTCATGTTGCACATGCCTGAAACTAGTTTGCTAAATGTAAGTTAAAAACTTGCCTTCTTTACTGAAGAAGAGATATACACCTACTCAGTAAAAGAAATGGAAGATAACAACACCTTGCCACCATGTTTTGCATGTTTATGTGTGGTTGTGTTACTGTAGATAAATGCATAGTTTGTGCGAGCTTGGTGCTTAGTATTAGTTACTTAAGCTAGTTAGATTGAGTTTCTCAGATGCTTGCTTAAGACTATGATATAGGTGTGGATGTGTTGCTTTTAGGTGGTACCATGGTTGTCAACCTTTGTCCTCAGTGAGCGTATGAGTTGTTGTTGTTGTGCTTGTTTGAAAAAAAAATCATGCCCAAAATCCTTGTTTCGATCTCTCTGTTACTATCCTAAATATGATCTGGTGAAAGGTTAATTCCGCTTTCTATCTTGGCCTCCTACTCATTTTCTTGTAAAGCCTATCGTTGATTTACCAATTAAATCTTAGATTGATCATGATCTGTTAATCTTTTTGGTGGACAAAAGATATGCCTTGAATTAAAACAAGAATCTCATGTTCAATTGTCTTTAGCGGTTAATGGCTTGGAAACTATTCTTGCTTAGCATAAGTTGCTAATCTAGACTGGTTAAAGAACGTAGAACTTGAGCTAAAATATTGAAAGTAAGGACCGACTATAGATGCTTTTGGCAAAGCAAACCCAAAGCCAGAAAGCCTTGTATATCTAAGTTTTGGTGAAAATAGCTATCACCCGACGGGTCAATCTTGCTGAGTATTGGTTGCTCAGCCTTGTTGTGGCTTAACTTTTCAGGTGATGTTAATAGTTTGGCTGCTGGCGCCACTTGGCCTACCCAGCTCCCTCCGGGCTGGACAGTCGAGTGGGATCCCTCCTCGGACGGCGAGGGCAGGGATTATTGATGTCATGATCGGCTTCGTCATGATATCCTATATCGACGTTTAGCTTCCGCTTGTTTTTTTTGTCTGTTCAAACCTTGCAAACTTGTTTGAATTTTAAAAACTCTGATGTAATAATTTGTTGAACTAAGTTAATGTGATGGGAATGTTGTATTCTCTGTGCTACTCACCTTCGTGTGAGCAATGCTTCTCGATCCTATGTAAGTGGTTCATCGGATGAAATCTGACGGTCGACCAGGTTGACTTGCTTAAAGTGCATAATTGCGTGTCAGGTGACTTAAATGCATTTTAGTTAGGTTAATTTGGGCGGTTCCGCCACAATAGACAACATATTTCTCACTGATACAATTATTAATTCTTGGGTATTTGATACCGGATCGGTTGCGCATATTTGCAATTCGATGCAGGGAATGATAAGAAGTAGAAGCGTTGAAAAGGGAGAAGTTTATTTCCGCATGGGCAATAATGCAAGAGTTGCTGTGTTGACCGTCAGGATGATGCAACTCCACCTCCCGTCAGGATTTATTATGGAATTGAATAATTGTTATTTTGTTCCTAGTTTAAGTCGAAACATTATGTCTCCTTCATGTTTGATGAAGGATGGTTATTCATTTGTGAGTGAAAACAATGGTTGTGTGATCTCTAAGAATGATATATTTATGGCTTTTGCACCCATTGTGAATGGATTGTTTGTTTTTAATCTTGATGGTTCACCTGCCTGTAACATAAATGCTAAAAGGCCTCGGCCTAATGATTTGAGTACTACCTACATGTGACATTGTCGTTTGGGTCATATAAGTGAGAAACGCATGAAGAAGCTCCATACTGATGGACTTTTAACTTCATTTGATTTTGAATCATACGAAACATGTGAGGCTTGCTTACTAGGCAAGATGACCAAGGCACCTTTCACAGGTTTTCCTGAGAGAGCAGTAGACTTGTTGGAACTGGTACATAGCGATGTATGCGGACCAATGAGCACGACAGCCAGAGGAGGGTACCATTACTTCATAACTTTTACTGATGATTTTAGTAGATATGGATATGTCTACTTGATGAGGCACAAGTCTGAAACTTTTGAAAAGTTCAAGGAATTTCAGAATGAAGTTGAAAATCAGCGTGGCAAGAAAATTAAAGCCTTGCGATCTGATCGTGGAGGCGAGTATTTGAGCCATGAATTTAGCAATCATCTAAAGAGTTGCGGAATTGTTCCACAACTTACGCCGCCTGGAACACCTCAGAGAAACGGTGTATCCGAGTGACGTAATCGAACTTTGTTAGACATGGCTCGATCAATGATGAGCTAGTCGGACCTACCGTTATCATTTTGGGGATACGCTCTAGAAACAACAACTTTCACACTTAATAGGGTACCGTCTAAATCCGTAGTTAAGACACCATATGAGATGTGGACTGGAAAGACTCCCAGTTTGTCTTTTTTAAAGATTTGGGCATGTGAAGTGTTTGTCAAGCGACTTCAGTCGGACAAGATCACACCCAAGTCGGATAAGTGCATTTTTGTGGGATATCCAAAGGAAACTTTAGGATATTATTTCTTTAACCGGTGAGAGGGCAAAGTGTTTGTCGCTCAGAATGGGGTTTTCCTAGAGAAGAAGTTTCTCAAAGGAGAAAAGAGTGGAAAGACAGTGCATCTTGAAGAAGTTCGAGATGAGCCGATCGGGCAAGAATCAACGAGTGATGCTAACGTAGCAGAACAAGTTGAGACACCCATGGCAAGAGAAGCACTGCCACAACCACGAAGGTCGGCAAGGCTCTACGAAATGCGGGAAATATTATTGTTGGACAATGATGAGCCTGCAACATATGCAGAAGCAATGATAGACCCAGACTCCAAAAAATGGCAGAGTGCCATGCAATCCGAAATAGAGTTCATGGTAGACAATCAAGTTTGAAACTTGGTTGACCCGCCTGATGGTGTTAAAGCCATAGAGTGCAAGTGGATCTATAAGAAGAAAAAGGACATGGATGGAAATGTTCACATCTATAAAGCACGACTTGTCGCAAAAGGTTTTCGACAACTTCAAGGAGTTGACTACGACGAGACATTCTCACCCGTAGTGATGCTTAAGTCCATTCGAATTATTCTAGCTATAGCTGCATATTTTGATTATGAGCTATGGCAGATGGATGTCAAGACAGCTTTCCTGAATGGAAACCTAACTGAGGACGTGTATATGATACAGCCCGAGGGTTTTGTTGATCCGAAAAATGCTGGAAAGGTATGCAAGCTTCAGTGATCCATTTATGGATTGAAGTAAGCATCTAGGAGTTGGAACATTCGTTTTGATGAAGTGGTCAAAGGGTTTGGCTTCACCAAGAACGAAGAAGAATCTTGTGTTTACAAGAAGGAAAGTGGGAGCTCTGTAGTATTTCTAATTTTATATGTGGATGACATATTGCTGATTGGAAATAACATTCCTATGCTTGAGTCCGTAAAGACTTCATTGAAAAATAATTTTTTGATGAAGGGCTTAGGGGAAGCGGCATATATTCTGGGCATCAAAATCTATAGAGATAGATCGAGAAGGCTTATAGGATTAATCCAAGATACTTACATTGACAAAGTGTTGAAACGGTTCAACATGGAAGAGGTGAAGAAAGGCTTCTTGCCTATGTCATATGGCATACACCTTAGCAAGACTCAGTGTCCTTTGACTACTGATGAGCGGGATCGCATGAGTAGAGTGCCATATGCTTCGGCTATTGGATCTATCATGTATGCAATGATAAGTACTCGCCCAGATGTTTCATATGCGCTAAGTATGACAAGCAGACACTAGTCTAATCCATGTGAGAGTCACTGGACAGCGGTGAAAAACATTCTTAAGTACTTGAGAAGGGCTAAAGTCATATTCCTCATCTATGGAGGTGATGAGGAGCTCGTTGTAACAGGTTACACCGATGCTAGTTTCCAAACCGACAGAGATGTTTCAAAGTCACAATCAGGATTTGTGTTCACGCTAAATGGTGGTGCTGTTAGTTGGAAGAGTTCCAAGCAGGAGATGGTGGTCGATTCTATGACAGAAGCCGAGTACATCATGGCTTCGGAAGCCGTGAAGGAGGGTGTTTGGATAAGAAATTTCCTTATTCAGCTTGGTGTGTTCCCAAATGCGTCCAGCCCATTGAATCTCTACTGTGATAACAATGGGGCAATTACGCAAGCAAAGGAGCCAAGGAATCCCCAGAAGAACAAACACGTTATGCGGCGATTTCATCTCATTAGAGACTTCGTTAATCGGGGTGAGATCAAGATATGCAAAATATAGATGGATTTGAATATTTCTGATCCGTTGACAAAGCCTCTGCTGCGGTCTAAGCATGATGCGCACATAAGAGCTATGGGTATTAGATATATTCTAGATTGACTCTAGTGCAAGTGGGAGACTGTTGAAGGTATGCCCTAGAGGCAATCATAGAGATGATGATATTTGATTGTACAAATGATTTGTATATTGTGTTCATTGAATATCTATTAAAGGCTACTTGAATTAATCAGCAATTATGTGAATTGTATCTGGAACTCTTTACTTGTATGGTTATTCTAAAAGTTGTCCCTAGTCGGAGTTCATGTGTGGTCACACATGAATATTAGACTAGTACATGTATTAGTTGATGACTATGTTTCACAAGTAATGGACATGGAGATGTCAAACTAGTAATGTAGGCATATGTAGAGACATGTGGTAGGACTGACCCAACATGAGAAGTAGTTCTCTCTTTACACAACATGTACACTTTGTCCTTATACCTGAGATTGTCGCATGTACTCAAGATGTGGATTGACTTACTTAGGGGCTATCAAACGCTACACCGTAACAAGGTAGTTAAAAAGGTAGCTTTCGGGTTTGTCAGGAAGCATGCTGTGAGGCAGGGTCAATCAAGATGGGATTTACCCCTCTCTGATTGAAAGTGATATCTCTGGGCCACTCGAGTGATCGGATCTGGAAATGCATGGCCATGCTACGTACGGTTAAGAGTTAACCTACAAAGGGATTCCGAATCACAGGATCGAGAAAGAGCGGTCGGCTTGAAGCTAGACCAAATATCGTGAGGCAAAGGGAATAGCATGTACATGATGTTGTGATGGTTCGTCTGATATGATCTTCGTGCGTGTATAGGAGTTGGCACATCTTGGTAGAGGCCGCTACCGACTATTGGGCCAAGTAGGAGTACTCGGGCCATGTCTATACGTATCCGAACCCATAGGGTCACACACTTAAGGGGCTGGAAGCCCAATTTAGATGTGATTCGAGTTGGATTAGGTTTAGAAGTACTAATGGGCCTCGGACCAAGAGGCCCGTCAAGAACCTCTATAAATAGAGGGGTGGGGGCGCCCTAGGGTTTACACCTTTTTGGCGAAACACATCTGCCGCGCCTCCCACGCCCTCGCCTGTTGCAACTCGTGGACCTAGCAGTCCGACTTGCAACGCTTCCTCCCTGCACTTGTGGATACCTTGGAGGTGTTGCGCCTGTAGCACTTGGACGAGCCGCCGATGAGCCACGACGAGCCGCCGACGAGCCACGATGAGCCGACGACAAGCCACGGCACGAGGACGACCTTGCTGCACGTGGACGAGCTGCTGAGGAGCTGCTCGACGTCGATGTGATCGACTATGTGTTCGACTACGCTGATCGACTTTTCTGCCCCGACGCGATTCTACATCTTCCGCACCAGTACGTCGAGTGGTAATCCCTTGATCCATATATTGCAGTTTTCCTGGTTTACGCGGTAGAAAAATTTTTATTTGCGCTAGCGTAGCCTACCTCGTATCCCAACACTATCTACCAAGCTAGCCTGTCTCCAACTCGGATTCGATCGAGGACCTTGAGTACTACTCAGATCCGGATGAGCAAACACCTTTATCAGGTCCACAACAGGGCCTGATAATCACGTATACTCCACAAGGTAGATTCGTCTACTAGTCCGACATGAAGCTATCTGCTCTTGCCAAAGATGATGAGTCACGCCTTGTTGCATACCTCGATACTATCCCATACCAGGAGGGCACGCCTCTGTCTCCTATTTAGGAAGAAGATGGTCCCATAGAGATCATCACATCAAGCTTAGCTAAAATTTTCTCTGGAGTAGGAACTACTTGCCATCTTCGCTCCTTAAGAGGGTGACAGAGCAGAACAACCAGAAAGGCATCCATGACACGAGCATCATCTAGATGATGTGTCAGTAGATGAGCTCACCATCAAGATGGAGAAGAGACAGAAAGTCAAAGCAATTGTTGATGAACAAGAAACGCGGCATGAGTAGATCGTCATCGCCGCCTTGCATCCGACTTACCCATCATGAACTTGGATCACGTGTTTGAAGTAGTTCAATCATGTCATCATCACACTCCTCTCGCCACCGTCACCTCTATTGACCTGCTTACTCGGGCGATGACACAAGACAAGTACACCAGGCAATTGGCTTTGTTGGCAGAGCATGCATACTAGCAACTCGATTCACAGAATCCGATCAACTCGGTTCGATGCACCTCCTCCCATCATGGTAGTAGTGCCAGACCTAGTCCGAACAAGGTTCTTAGAATTGAGAAGCCCAGGCCAAGTCAGCATAGGGCAGAAGGTAGTCGAACAGGACCCTCGGGAGACCGTGGACCCCATCCAGACCCTGAGCAACCTCGCGACCTCTGTCAGAAGATCAACAAAAGTCACGATGCCCGTGACATCATCAAAGGACGCCACCACGAACGAGGGCAGGAAGTCGACTACTTGGATGAAGACTATGATGGGTTTCCTGCTTTCTTAAAATGAGTACGCAAAATGGTCCTACCTAACAAGTTTAAACCTCTAGGTATTACCAAGTATGACGGGAAGCAGGATCCAGTCCAATGGCTAAGGTACTACTTGTTGTCAGTCTAGGCAGCAGGAGGAAATGACGACACAAAAGTCATCTACTTTCCCATTAACATGGAAGCAGTGCCACTCACATGGCTCGAATGCTTAGAAGGGGTTCTATTCACATGTGGAGTCAACTGAAGGTGGCATTCACAAACAACTTCGCTGGGGCAATGCAACGTCCGGGTAACAGAATCGACTTGTCCCAAGTCAAATAGCAAGAAGGCGAGACAATACTATCGTGGCAATGTCCCAGTCCTCCAAGAAAAGTGGTGGAAATCAAGAGAGGACTCTGTTCAAGGAGTTCCTGAAGAAGCAATGCTCGTGGCACCGACACTCCAAACACTATTCGATGAATTGCTATAGCATTCGAAGAGTTACGAAAGATTTGTCGGAACCTTCTAGAGCAAAGGACAAGGGAAAGAGCAAAGAAGATGAAGACAAGGACGACAATGGAAAATTCTAGAACCCGTCCAACACTGTTAACATTATCTTCGACGGCACACCAGGTACTGCCACAAAGCGGTCCCATAAACTAGCCCTCCGGGAGATCATGTCCATTCAACCAGCAATGCCTACGATCCTCAAGTGGCCCGAGGTGCCAATTAGCTTCTCAAGGAAGGATCAGTAGACTAACTTAGACCTGAGTCGCTACCCTCTCGTCCTAGATCTAGTAATCGTAGTGGCATCAACGTGCTCTTCGCCAAAACTTTGAGGAAGATTGGCCTTGACGTAATAGATATGCTCACCCCAACGAGCTCTCCATTCTACAGGATTGTCCTGGGCAACACGACCGTACCCCTTGGTTAGGTGGTCTTGCTAGTTACCTTTGAGACAAAGGATCACTACCGGATCGAGTACATCCTGTTTGAGGTGGCTGACTTTGAGACATCGTATCACGCTATCCTTGGAAGACCAACACTAACCAAGTTCATGGCCATCTCGTATAATGTCTATCTGGTACTCAAAATGCCGAGACCCAAGTGAGTACTCTCCCTGCGCGGAGACTTGAAAAGATCCGAAAATAGCAACACAGAAGCCATGGAATTGGCAGTGACTACTTAGGTTTCAAATTCGATGACGCAAGTCTTCGCCGCCTTCAAGAATTTGTCCCTGATAGAACTCGAGATCCCAGAGAAGGGCAACCAAGGTCAAGTCGGCAGGTGAGGTTGATATCAAAGCTATCAACCTTGAGACCGGTGACAGCTCCAAGACAGCCCTGATTGGCTCAGGGCTGGATCCCAAATGGGAAGACACGCTCGTTAGCTTCCTCCGGACCAACTGAGACATCTTCACATGGAAGCCATCTAATATGCTTGGGGTGCTTAGGGAGTTGATTGAGCACTCACTGAATGTGGATCCTAAAGCTACGCCGGTTCGCCCAAAGATAGGAGAGAAGCTATCAAAAAAGAGTTGGCCAAACTACTCACGGCTGGCTTGATAAAAGAGTCGCTGGTCATCCTTGTCTTGGTGCGAAAGAAGAACAACAACGAGTGGAGAATGTGTGCCGACTACATAGACCTCAACAAACACTGTCCAAAGGACCTTTCCGGGCTCCCTAGGATTGATCAATTCATCGACTCAATGGCCAGATGTGCTCTACTCTGTTTCCTCAACTGCTACTCTAGGTATCACCAGATAGCTCTCAAGGAAGAAGACCAAATCAAGACCGTGTTTATCACCCCATAACTGCATCTGGTTGCTGCATACATGGATGCCGTGGTCGTAAAGACCAGAAATCTTGATGACTTCATCTTGGATTTAGAAGAAACCTTCGTAAGCCCGCGAGCATACCGGTGGAAACTAAACCAAAGAAAATGCATGTTTGGTGTATCATCTGGAAAACTACTCGGGTTCATCATTAGTCATCAAGAAATCGAGGCTAATCCCGAGAAGATCGCTACCATCACCAACTTGCACAGACGTGGCTCGTGACAACAATGTAGATATAGATATCTTGTCGAAGCTCGGATCTACTCGTGCTAAAAGTTCTAGTTGGGGTCTTCGTCAATCTCCTTCACTAGGTAGGAGAAGCACTACAACATCAACCTCCATCGCAAGCTTCCTTGTCCAGATCCAAATTCAACTCGGATTCAATCGAGGATTTTGACTACTACTTGGATCCGAATGAAGAGATTCACTTATCAGGTCCGCAGTAGGGCCTGGTAATCACATCTACTCCGCAAGGCAAATTCGTCTATTGGCCCGACATGAAGCCATCTGCTCTAGCTAAGGATGATGAGTCACACCTTGTCGCATACCTCGACGACCTCCCATTCCAGGAGGGAACACCTCTATCTCCTATCTATGAAGAAGACGGCCCTACGGAGATCATCACTTCTGATAGAGTCGGAGCGCCCGATCTTTCGGTGAGTGGAGATAAATTCGACTTGGTGGAAGTAGATCCTCACGATCCGACTATGACGAGCGAACCCGAAGCGCCAATGCAATCGCTGAACCAACTCCCGATGGTTACCAACCTCGCTGGTGCGAGATCAGCCTGATCACGAAGATCGATTCCTGTCCGCAATCGAAGAACGAACAAGAAAGAGAGGCGAGCAATCTAAATATCACTCGAAGGTGGAGTTCTGAATCACAAGGACAGCGCGTATTTGCGCGTGTTCAAGAGTAGCTAAAGCTAGATGTAAAACAAAACTCAAGTCGTAAACAAAAACGACTCGGACTAAATAAAGGGGGCGCAGCCCCTGGAGTCCGAAGGGGTCACGGCGCCCAACCCTAGGCGCCCCACCTGGGCTGCCCTGTTGGGCCATCTTCTTATTCCGATGGGCCTTCGTTCCTTAACAGCATGATGAAGTTTAATTCTCTCGCACGGGCTCGAGTGATTGGCCCAACTGGATGAGCAACTGTAGGCGCCTGAGGTGGAGGAGCAACTGGAGGCGCCTGAGGTGCTGCTGGTGTAGATGTACTCGTGGTGTCCTCATCAACTTCAAGCTCGAGTAGTTTCTCCCTAGAGAAAGAACTACTCGACATTGTCACTCCTCAAAGAGCCAATGACGATGGAGTAGAACAACTAGAAAGGAACCCACGATGCGAGCGTCACCCCGATGATGTGTTGGCGGATGAGCTCACCACCAACGTAGAAGGAGAAGAGACAGGTAGTCAAAGGACATGCCAATTAGCAAGAAACGCAAAGCGAGCAGATCGTCAACGCCATCTTGCAAATGACCTACCCATCATGAATATGGATCACGCTTTTGAAGCAGTTTCAACGCGTCAACACAACTCTCGTCTCGCTACCATCGCCTCCATTGACCTGCTCACTCGGGTGATGGTGCAAGACAAGTACACTAGGTAAATAGCTCTACTAGCGGAGCACGCGTATGGACTACTCCATTGATAGAGTCTAATCAACTTCGTTAGACGTACCTCCTCCCATCATGGCAGCAGCGGCAGGCATCCAAGTCGCAACGAAGCTGCTAGAAACGAGGTTCCCAGAATTGAGCAACCTAGGGCAAGTCAACACAAGGTAGAAGATAGTCGGGCGGGACCCTCGGGAGGCCTTGGACACTGTTGGCCCTACCTAGAACCTGAGCAACCTTGCGACCTTCACCAGCAGATCAACCGGAATCGTGATGCTCATGACATCATTGAAGGACTCCATCACGGTCAAGAAGTAAACTACTCGGGAGAAGACACGGATGGATTCCCTGCCTTTTCAAGCCGAGTATGCAAGATGGTTCTACCCAACAAGTTTAAGCTTCCAGGTATCAACAAATACAACAGCAAGCAGGATCCAGTCCAATGGCTGCGGTGCTACTCGCTAGCAGTCCAAGTGGCGGGAGAAAATGATGAGACCAAGGTTATCTACTTCCCTATTTGCATGGAGGCAGGGCCACTCACTTGGCTCAAGTCTCTTAAAAGGAACTCCATTGATACACGGAGTCAACTAAAGGCGGCATTCACAAACAACTTCGCAAGGGCGATGCAACGTCTTGGCAATAGGATCGACTTGTCACAAGTCAAACGGCAACAAGGCAAAACCCTGTGTAGTTACCTACATTGTTTTTTCAACTAGAAGGCCACTGTCGTGGACATCACAGAGAAGGACGCCATAGAGTGCTTCCAGAACGGTCTCTACGACCACCGGATGTTCCAAAATTTTGGCAAAAGATGCCCGGAAGATATCAAGAGTCTCAAGACCATGATCCAAGCCTAGGTAGATGAAGAAGACAAGGAGATCGAGCAGTTCAAATCTAGTCATAATAGAGGCCAGAACAACAATAACTAGAGCAACGGCCAAAGTAACGGCAAGAATCACAACGATTGCCCCAACGACAACCGAAGCAACTACTCGGATGGTCAAACGGCAAGAGGAAGCCAGATAAAATTATCGCGGCAATGTCCTAGTCCTCCAAGAAGAGTGATGGAAACCAAGAGAGGGCTCCTTTCAAGGACCTCCTGAAAAAGCAGTGCCCATGGCATCTAAACTCCAAACACTCTGCACTGGACTACATAAGCCTCCGTAGAGTCATGAAAGATCTGTCGAAATCTTCTGGAGCTAAAGACAAGGAAAAAGCCAAAGAAGATGTAGACGAGGACGACAATGGGAAATTTTAAAACCCATCCAACACTATCAACGTCATATTTGGCGGCACTCCGGGTACTGCTACCAAGCGGTCCTAGAAGTTAACCCTTCGGGAAATCATGTCCATTGAGCCAGCAACGCCTACGTTCCTTAAGTGGTCCGAGGTGTCAATCACCTTTTTAAGAAAAGATTAGTGGACTAGCTTCTCTGACCTAGCACACTATCCTCTCATCCTAGATCCAGTTGTTGCAAGCTCTCGCCTCACAAAAGTACTCATCGACGGTGGCAACAGCCTCAACATGCTTTTCGCCAAGACTTTAAGGAAGATGGGCCTCGACGTAATAGATATGCTCACCCCCGATGAACTCTCCATTCTATGGGATTATCCCGAGTAACACGGTTGTACCCCTTGGTCAGGTGGTTTCGCCAGTTACTTTCGGGACTAAGGATAATTACTGGATCGAGTACATTCAGTTTGAGGTGTCTGACTTCGAGACTTCGTACCACGCCATCCTCAAAAGACCAGCTTTGGCCAAGTTCATCGCCATCCCGCATTACATGTACTTGGTACTCAAGATGTCGGGACCTAAGGGATAATTTCCCTGCGCGGAGACTTGAAGAGATCATACGTCTTCTGAGTTCCATCATGTGGGATATGAGTATTTCGATGGATCACTCAAGCTCGAGGGTGCTGGCGCAGGAGTACTTTTAACTCTCCCAAAGGTGAACAACTCAAGTACATTCTGCAAATCTTTTGGGAGGTATCCAACAACAAAGCAGAATACGAAGTGTTCCTGCACGGGCTCCACCTGGCAGTCTTACTGGGAATCAAATGATTGTTGGTTTACGGCGAATCACTAGTAGTCATCAACCAAGTCAACGACAAGTGGGATCACCACAAGGATAACATGCATGCATACTACCTTGAAGTGCGTGAGCTGAAGAATAGGTTCTCTGGTCTGGAGTTTCATCATGTGGCTCGTGACAACAATGTAGCCGTAGACATCTTGTCCAAACTCGAGTCAACTCGTGCCCAACTCCCAGCTGGGGTCTTCGTCCATGAACTACACAAGCCATCCCTACAGGAGCCGGCACCATCTAAACCACCGATCGAGGCAATGATGCACCGGATCGGGAGGTTATGATGATCGACACAGACTGGTGAGTACCCTTCATCGACTACATTAAGAAGCACAAGTTGCCTCCCAACAAGACAGAAGCAGAGCAAGTCTCCCTGCGTGGCAAGAACTATGTTCTAGTCTGGGATAAGCTCTACAGACGAGACACATTATTAGGAGTATTTATGAATTGCAACTCACACGAAGACGGCAAGGACATACTGGAGGAGATTCATAAAGGCATTTGTGGCAACCACACATCATCCAGAACGATCATGGGCAAAGCTTTCAGAACAGACTTCTATTGGCCTACAGCTCTCAAGGATGCCGAAGAACTAGTCCGGCGGTGCCAAGGTTGTCAATTCTTCACCAAGTAGCAGCACGTCCCCGCCGACAAGCTGATCACCATACCACCCTCCTGGCCCTTCGCATGCTAGGGGCTAGACATGATTGGCCCTCTACCTACGGTGCCCGGGGCCCTCAACCAACTAGTCGTGGCGATCGACAAGTTCACCAAGTGGATCGAGGTGAAACTAGTAACCTGCCCCAAGGCAGATAGAATACTCGACTTCCTCGATGAGATCGTCCATTGCTACGACTTCCCCAATCACATCATCACAGACCTGGGCTCGAATTTCAACAATCATGAGTTCTGGGAGTACTGTGGGAATAACGGGATTGATGTTCGGTACATCTTTGTTGCTCATCCGCGAGCCCAATGAGATGGTACTGGAAGCTCTCAAAAAGAGACTACATGACATTGGCAACACCAAAGGACGCAAGTGGCTTAAGGAGCTACCCAATGTCCTCTGTGGGCTTCACACATAGCCGTGCAAGCCTATGGGGTACTCACCCTATTTCCTGGTCTACGGATCAGAAACCATTCTACCCACTGACGTCATGTGGAAATCTCTAGTAGTCGAGCAGTACGGGGAAGGTGCAGCTGAAAAAATAAGGCGTCTAGACACAGATAGCCTCAAAGAAGCTCTCTGTGCAGCACTCGTTCGGTCAGCAAGGTACCTTGAAGGAATCCGTCGCTACCATGATCGCAACATCAAAGAGCGCTTGTTCAACACAGGCGACATGGTCCTCAAGCATATCCAAGACACCAAGGGGCTGCACAAGCTAAACTGGCCTTGGGAAGGGCCTTACATCGTCTCCAAGGTCACTGGACTTAGGTCGTATAGGCTCTAAGCTCTCATTGGTGAAGAAGTCGACAACTCGTGGAACATTGAACACTTGTGTAGATTCTACCCATAGTATGCATACTCATGTAAGCTGGCCATCGGCCACAGTTGTACAGTTAAAATTTAAATAAAATAGAGTTATTTTGTCGCAAAAGACTAGTCTTTGCCCACTCGTAACTTGTATTCACAAATCTGCACAACAAAATCTTTTGAGTTATTCAACTCGTTAGATAGCAGCAACTTGCACAAAAGCAATCCTGCACCCACAATCTTGAGCGAATCAGCTCCTTGGACAAATATGTCCATCGACGGTCTTCACAAACAGAAGTCGTCAAACAACTTGAGAGTTATCTACACTACCTGAGTCCATATCTAGACAAGTCTATCTAGCTACGACTTGTAATAACAAGTTTGCAAATTCCATGTCTTTGGAGCACATCACCCGAACAATCCAAATACATTACCAAAATAGGCTCTAGATCATGAAGTTCTAAAGAGTCTACTTACCTGAAGAGTTTGACTACCCAGATACACGAGTACTGGAGCTCCGCAAAAAGGAGAAACATCCTAAAGGTACTTTACATAGTGCCTTTAAAGAGGCTCTCAAGAGCAGCCTTGTGCGTAGACACGCACGACGACCATACAAGAAAACTTCAAGGTAGTCCGTGAGATGCACTAAACCTTAAAAGATTCAAACAAGTCAACAAGCAAACAAGAATTGTGACAAGACTTCAAGTAATTTGCATTAACATAACTTGTTTATATTACATACAATTGTTTTTACAAATCACTCAAGGTCTATCTGACTGGCTACTTCTTGAGAAATGGGAGCCTTCTCCTCCAAGTATTGTTGGAATTGCTCATCAGAGTAGTCCTCGGCAATGCCTTCTGCCACAAGAGCCAAGTTAGCTTGCGGGTAGAATGATTTCACCATTGCCAGCAGCTGCTTGGAGATGGACTCTGCAGTATTCTTCATGTAGCTGGTGAACTTCTCGGGTACACCATTGAGTATCTCCACTGAGGGTCGGGGCTCCACGCCTTCCTCCGGGGGCTCCACCATATTAGCAATGGGCTAAGCGGCTTCTGATAGCTCCATGAGAGCAAGATTCTTCGCATCCAACTCAGCCTGCTGCACTCGGAGTTTCTCCATCAGGTCTACAGGTTGGACCTTCCCATCTTTGCGCAGCCGCTTCTCCTTGTCAAACTTGTGCTCCAGGGTTTCGTACTTCTTGGTCACCTTGTCGTACTTATTGGTGACCCAGTAGTGTTGGTATTTATACCCGGCAACCTACCTAGGGAGTACCCATGGTAGAGTTTTGGTTGATGGGTGTCGCCGAAATCGGGTACTCGATGGTGTATGTAGGCATGCGATTTAGATAGGTTTGGGCCGCTAGATCGCATAATACCCTATGTCATGTGCGTTGTTTGCTTGTATTGGATTGAACTTGTTTTGAGGGGGGTCCCTGCCCTTCCTTATATATTGGGAAGCAGGGTTACAGATCAGTTGCCTTATAGGAGTACTAGTCGGATTCGACTAGAGAGTCCTATTCTAACTGATACAAGTAGTTTCCATGTCCTCGACTAGTTCCCACATAGACTACACCATCCTGCACCGTAGTCTCCATGCCTGATATGTCTCAGTGTACAGCCCCATATGCGGATCTATCCAAACCTTCTGGTGGGCCCATAGATGTATGTATGGCAAGCCCCCGAGTACATTTTAGTCAAATGCAGCAGTCACGAGTACCTTCACAGGCTTCATCTTCAAGTAACTCATGTACTGCCATGCAGCTGGAATATGCTCAAGCCTCATCTGATGTTGTCTTTGAACACTTGTCCTTGAATCTTTATATGGACGTGCGATTAAAATCACACTCCATAGCCTTAGGTTGAATTGAATAATCAGGCTGAGGGTCAATCTGCATCCGGATTGTCTTCATCTTAATCTTCAAAGAAAGAAATTTTAGCCAACGGGCACGTGGCACACAGCCCACGAGCCATTACTCGACTAGTTTCAGGAGGTATAAGGGTCAACCGCTGGTCATCATGACCGTTTACCAACAATCACCTCTATCTCTTGCGATAAATCTGGTAACCGACGGACATGTGTGAAATTATTAGCCAGGTGCAACAACATTGGGCCATTACCTCCGTTAACTCTGCCACTATTATAAATAGACGGAATAAGTTACACCACCCATTTACCCAGTCATTTGCCATCTGCTATCTGCCTTTGCAACGCCGCCGCAATCCAATCTTAGATTGCCAGCACCGTGATATCAACCCGCTAGGGTTGATCCCAATCTTTCGATGAGAGAAGGGGGATGACTCGAATTAGGGATGGAGATGACGTTCACGGCCCAACTACAGCCATCCAAGGATGCTGTGCCTTAGCAACTGATACACCACCTTCAATGGTCATCGCGATCTTGTGGAGCACGATCAACCAAACTACTAGGGTAATTGAGAAACAAGCAAGAACAAATAGAATAAGCAACTCAATTGCAAATATGGAGATAAAAACCAATCTGAACTCACAAAGTTGGGGTTCTGAATTGAGTAGAATGGATGGTCTAGTCGACACACGCATCTACAAGGAAGTAGCAATGGCTAAACTTTCAACAAAATAAAAACCAATCTATTTGTGGCAGCTCTAATCCTTATTAATACCTAGAGGACGACCAGGGGGTCCTGGTGTCGTGCTCCAACCCTAGGACACGTCCTTATTGGACCTGACTTGATACAAGGCCCATCGGGCCTAAATAAGGTGATGCAGCACCTTTGACAAAAAAACCTCTTAGTAGTAATTTGATCACTGCAGCTGCCTCAAAACAGATATAGATATGATTTTAGATCTATATAAAAATAGACTTCATAAGGATTACAAAGAGTACTTGAGGTCATGGCGGCCATCGCAAGTTGGCTTAGTGCTGCAGTTCGAATCCAACACCAAAACGTGTTGGATTTGAGCTCTTTCTTTCCTTGGGCCAAAAGTGATGTGCTGGCCTGGTGGAGAACGTTGGGAATACTTGGACTTAGCCCGCACTCAATTTCTTTGGTCCTTCATGCCTTCCATGTATGTTTAACACTATTTTTGATCCACGTATGTATTTCTGAAAATGAGAATGAACACACATCATGGTGCAGCATCAATTCATCAAATGTATCAAATATAATCATGATAAAGAATTGTTTCACCTGTGAATCAAAAGTTACCAATGTGGTTTATTCGAGCAGGTGATGTCCTCATCACGCCGCCTTCCTTCGGAGAGCCCCCTGAGTGTATGCGTGTGAAGAGGTATGCAACCATCAAGATGGGAGGAAAGCTACTGGTGCTAAGGGTGCTGAGGGTTCCAAGAAGGGGAAGGAACCACAGTTGCCTCCACCGAGGTACGGGGAGACCAACTAGACTGTGCCATCGAATCAGACCTTGGCTTGGAAGAGGGCGACCATGAAGGTGGAGGAGATCAAAGCACTAGTGATAGCGAAGCTGCTGAAGGACCAAACAGTCATAGGCTGGAGGTGTGCCTATAGTAATCCATGGCCGTTCAAGACACACCCCGATGAGGCGGTAACCTTTGCGCACTCGAATCAGATCCGAATTGGGCTTCCAGCCCCTTAAGTGTGTGACCCTATGGGTTCGGATATGTATAGACATGGCCCGAGTACTCCTACTCGGCCCAATAGTCGGTAGCGGCCTCTAGCAAGACGTGCCAACTCTTATACGCACACGAAGATCACATCAGACGAACCATCGCAACATAATATACATGCTATTCCCTTTGCCTCACGATATTTGGTCTAGCTTCAAGCCGACCACTCTTTCTCGATCCTATGATTCGGAATCCCTTTGTAGGTTAACTCTTAACCGTACGTAGCATGGCCATGCATTTTCGGATCCGATCACTCGAGGGGCTTAGAGATATCACTCTCAATCAGAGAGGGGCAAATCCCATCTTGATTGACCATGTTTCATAGCATGCTTCTTGACAAACCCGAAAGCTACCTTTATAACTACCCTGTTACGGCGTAGCGTTTGATAGCCCCTAAGTAGGTCGATCCACATCTTGAATACATGCGACAATCTCAGGTCTAAGGACAAAGCGTATATGTTGTTTAAAGAGAGAACTACTTCTCGTGTTGGGTCAGTCCTAGCACATGTCTCCACATGTGTCCACATTATTAGTTCAACATCTCCATGTCCATGACTTGTGAAACATAGTCATCAACTAATACATGTGCTAGTCTAATATTCATGTGTGTCCTCACATGAACTCCGACTAGGGACTACTTTAGAATAACCATACAAGTAAAGAGTTTCACATACAATTCACATAATTGCAAATCAATTCAAGTAGCCTTTAATGGATATTCAATGAACACAATATACAAATCATGGATACAAATGGAATATCATCATCTCTATGATTGCCTCTAGGGCATACCTCCAACACGGGCGACATCTTCAAGTACCCGAAAACTGTTCCTCTCGACTACAAAGTACTCTGTGGCTTGTCGGCTAGGCACCCCTGGGCCTACCAGAAGACTTGTACGGACCCACTCAAGGGAACGTACCTAAAACCTACTCAGACATGAAGACTACTCTGCAGGATGCGTAGGCTTCATGGACTCCCTAAAGATTAGTCGAGTCAAAAGGAAACTACTCTACCGAGTTAGAGTAGGACTCTACAACATACTCGACTAGGACTCTCATACACAATCTGCCCTGTAATCCTGCTCTCCCGACTATATAAGAGTGGGCAGGGACCCCCACCAAACAACGGAGAACAAGATCAATACAACCAACACACAGGATGTAGGATATTATGCGATCTAGCAGACCGAACCTGTCTAAATCGTGTTCCTTGCGTCATCATCGACTTCTTGATTCTTGACGACACCTACCGCACAAAAGACCACCTTGGGTACTTCCTAGGCGGGTTGCCAGTCTAAAACACCGACACTTTATACCCAAACTAGTCGTGTAACGGCTCGGGGGCTGTGTGCCACGTGCCCGTTGGACAAAAAGTTTTTTTCTGGGCTTTAAGGGGAAAAGATGTAAAATTACAAGATTGACCCTCAGTCTGATTCTTCGATTCAACCTAAGGCTCGGGGGCTACTCCATATGGAGTGCGATTTTTTCAAATCGCACTTCCATATCAAGATCAAGATTCAAGCCAAAGTTAAATGAGGCTTGAGTACCTTCTAGCCGCATGGTAGTACTCGAGCACATTTGAAGACTCAATTCGATGGAGTACTCAAAGGAGCACCACAAACTAATCGCCGACATCTACAGAAGTACTTGAGACTGCTGCATTTGACTAAAAAGCACTCGGGGGCTTGTCGGCCATACATCTATGGGCCCACCAGGAAGCTTGGACAGTCCTACATATGGGGCTGTACACCAAGACGTGTCAGGCATGTAAACTACGGTGCAAGACGGGGTGGTCTACATGGCGAACAAGGATTAGTAGAGGATTAGGAAACTACTCATAGCAATTAGAGTAGGACTCTCTGGCCAAATCCAACTAGTACTCTTGTACAACAACTGATCTGTAACCCTGCCCCCGGCAATATAAGGTGAGATAGGGACCCCTCCAAACAATCATCATCAATCAATACAAATCAACCAGTACACATGATGTAGGGTATTACATGACATAAGCGGCCTAAACCTATCTAAATCGTGTGTTAGAGTTCACCTTCGAGTTCCTGGTCTTCGACGAGCCCCACGCACAAAACACTACCTCGGGTACCCACTCGGTAGGCTACCGGGTCTAAACACTGACAACACGGGCTACCTTGCTACCGCATCTCCACGAAAGGCCTCACGCATTGGTGCCACTGCGCAAAAATACGGCCTCTTCTACCGTTAGCCCTCCATACGACCTTGCCTCTGTAGGCACTGTTGCTTCTACCAGAAGGCAAGGAAGAGAAGAAGGGGACTGGCGGTGTTGGGCTTCACGGCCAAAGCTGGCTGGATGCCATTGCCGTGCCCCCACACACCAGTCACTACCTAGGCCCCCTTGATATGCAGCTCCAGCAATTGCCGTTGGAAGAGTGCCAGCTGACGTACACACCCGCGCGCTACGCAGGTCCAAGCTGCACGGAGTTGGATTCGGCCGCAGCTGCACCAAATCAGGTGTCGCTGGAGCAGGTGGACGCCTCACAGAAGCAGCTCCAGGCGGCGCCACCCCTTGTGCCAGCAGTGGAGCACTGTTTATATGCTCCCTCGCGAGTCGCGTGGGTGCCGACAAGCTGTAGTCGATACGCGTGCATCGGGTCTTGCCACATCAAATCCAGACCAAGGGGAGCCGAATTTGGCCGTGGCTACACTGGAACAAGCGCCACTGTTGTCGGAACGGCCAGCCCCGTTGGACACATAGAACACAACAACATGTAGAAAAGGAGAGAAAAAGAAACGAGAGAAAGAGATGAACGCCTCGCCGCCATCATCCTTGCTGCCGTGCGGACTTTCGGCAGCCCCCTCTAGCAATGGCACTGCGGAGAGGGTGGGGTGGCCTCGGACGGCGCTGGTGAGTGGCCCGCCCGTGTTGCCCGAGAGGACGACGTGGGGACAAGGGAGGAATATACTACTCTAGCTTGGATTGAACTATTCAACTCGATTTCTGAGATAGAGGACGATCTAACGCTCATAGCACCCACACTCCAAGTGGGCCCTACGAACACACGCATGCAACTATACCCCTATGAGCAGCGTACCTCCAAGAGACTAGGAGGCATATTTTGACATTGACGAAGTCACAACTGCCCCTTTACTGTGCATGTCGCCTACTACTTAATGTATAATGCCGTTAATTCATGAAATAAATCTTGTCAAATGTGAGCACCCGTGTTGGGTCGAGGACTCAAACACGCATAGGCGGATTTCACTTAAGGAGCCTAACTAGCTGCTACGCTTAATTTGCTAACTTTGCTTACTTTAGTAGTTCGTATGCTTGTGTGAACTTTTCAATGTTGTCCTAGCCTAAAGAAAAATTATAGGTTTGCCACTTCTAGAGGCAATATGTTAGTTGTATAGGAAGATGTTGTTTTTATTTCTTCCACAAATTAACTTTAGGCTAGGTAGTCTATGTCAGTATGGAAGATTGTGTGAGTTGAGCAAGACTATAGGGGCACTAAACCATATGAATTTAGCGCTCAGATAAGACAACTGGCAATCAATTGCAGTATGAGATGAAAGCAATGTTAAAATTGGTCACATGCATGACATATGAAGATTTATTCGTAGCAATGTAGCACTTTGTGGTAGAATACTATGCGATTTCTTTTTTGATGTTCTTGATACGACAATGGGATGGTTAGGGCTCTCATTTTAGGTCCAAGAGCATCTTCAGAAATATCCAAAACAAATTCCTGAAAATCTAGTTTTGGAAACCAACCAAAAAACCATTTCTCCAACATTGGCCCAATCATAATGCCAATTTCCCGCACGTCCAAAAACACCAGCCTCTGGAGTCAAATTTCCACCATCGCGGCGCGTACTCAATCGCTCAAAATTGACGAAGGAAAGCCGACACCAAAATCGTGGTCCTCCTAGGGAAGATTAGCAAAGCGGAAAAAGATGGAGAGGGAGCTGCATCGTAATCTCTTCGCCAGGACTCGAAGGAATGGAAGTAATTCTGCCTCCATCTAAATTTAATATGGATATAAAATTTCTTGTTGCTTGCTGCACGTGCACTTAGAACATTATGCGATGCCTATTTGTCAAAACATCATGTTTTTCGCATTGTTGAAATCTTTTTTCTTGTGTTGTTAGCGCCGGACGTCCGATGGGAAGGACGCTCCATTGCAACATCAAAATACAACATCTGCAACATCGAAATATATAGTTGCAACATTGAAAAAAATAAATATGTCGTTCGATTTTGGGATAGAAAATTCCCACCATATCACGAACACTATATTTCATGCAACATTCACTGTGAAACATGCAAAAAACAATAGTTGCAACATCGATGCTTGACTATTGCAACATATGTCGGTGCGTCCGATTTTTTTCCCGTCCGGACGCCTGTATGGTAGCATTAATAGACATATTTCTAGTGATTTGATTGCTTGCCATTAAACTTAGAATGCCACTTACCTATGATTTATATTGGTCAGAGTAACATACCAGCACGATTCTTTTTTTTTTTTGAAACTATACGCACGATTCTAGGAGTATAGATTTTTGACAATCAGTTGCGTACTGCTCCTCCTCCCACCAAAGGAACGAATCGCTCTCATCCCTCCAAGTCTCAATGACGCGTGGACCCAGAACCTAACGACGCGTCCCGGTCCCACCAGCCATAGACCCAGCCATAACCCCACGCCACACGGCTTTACCCCGTCTCGCCGTCCCCTCTGGAGAAAAAAGTCGGAGCAGTTTCCTTCTTCCGGCGCGGCGGCGGCAGCCCCTGCCAGACTGCCAGTAAATTTCCTTCCTCCGCGTTCACACTCCATCAACGCGCGAGCATTCCCTTCGCCCCAATCGCCGAACGCGCATCCCGAGTCCTCCCTGGTGTCCGGATGCGGCCGCGAACCCAAACCCTACAGCGAGGCGTCGCCAGTGAACCGGCGGCCATGTCGATGGACTCGGAAAGCTCGTCGCATAGCGGTGCCGACCACAGGAGCTTCCGCCAGATCACCCGAGACCGTAAGTCCGGCTCCGGCTTCCTTTTTTTTTTTTTGGGGGGGGGGGGGGTGGTGGCGGGCGTGCATTAGATGATGGTGATCTCTGTCGCTGCGTTTGCTTCTGGACTCGGGAGAGGGAACGGGGATTGTTTCTGATGCTGGGAAATGTTTATTTGTTGTTCAAATGTTTTATATGCTTTGCTTGGAAATTCAGTTGACATCAGGCACTGCTTTAGTTTTTCTTGGACTTGTCTTTTAGCTCGAATCACAACAGAGGTGCAAAAAACTCAGAATATTCGAACAAGATGGCGTCAAGAACTGGAATGGCATGAAATCTGTAATGGAACCCAAGGACTTACATTGTGTGAAACTGCTGTCAGAGTTCAACTGACACTGTGGGAGGCACAACGCCATTGTGCTAAAATGTTTATAGTTTAACAGTCTGTGACATCGCTTTGCCAAGATTGAACACATATATAAGATGCCATATTCTATTCAGAACTTGCGTGGGCAATTTGTTCATTCACTCCATTGCAACAGTTTTGACTTACTACCCTTAAAAAGCAGACAGTTGCTAATGCTACTGATGGAAATTCTTTATGGACCCTGAAATAAGATAATTGTATTGCTTCCAATGAATTGTGATTGGCCTTAGTCCCAGAATGTCCGACTCTTGCTGTACCTTCTTGGCGTTTCAAACTTTGGAGAGAACATCTCTGCTCAAAGCATCTAGCTGGCTAGATCGCAAGTCAAACAATTTCTTTGAAAGATGCATATACGAATTAATAATAGTGATACGTTTCTAGAAGTCTATGGTTGGTGACTTACCTGTACTTTCATTGTCACATGCACTATCTAAATTTTGTGAAGATGCTGATAGCCAATATTTAACTACATGCTTACCAATATATCATTTACATCCAACTAGAAAGGAATACAGAACATATACCAGGAGTGATGTCAAGTTGAAAGTTTATATTGGAGATTGGTACCAAGTAATAAATGAATCTTAGAAAAGAATAAAATTGAACTGTGGTCACTGTCCAAACAGCAGAATGAATCAACCTAGTCTATAATACCTTAGTTTTGTCCTTATTTCATTTATTTTTCACTATCATTATGATATCCTGCCTTGTTTTGCTTAGTTGGTGTGGGGATTAGACACCCAAGTACCCGCAAGGAAGGAAGAAGACGGACTTCTACAAGGACTCCTATGTTTCCTACATTATAACCGACTAGTAACCTTGCCCCCTGGGATATATAAAGGAGGGCAAGGGTCCCTAGATCGAGATAACCAAAACCAACATGAGGCTCATACATCATGCACTCAAGCGCAGGGCGCAATATAATCCACCCAAACAAGACGTAGGGTATTACGCTACTCTAGCGCCTCGAACCTGTATATGTATCTTGTGTCCCCTACTTTACTATCAGGCCCTAGGTTCGACGATCCCCCACTGACCAATCCACTACCTCAGGGTATCCCTCGATAGGTTGCCGGGTACAAAGCACCGGTTTCTCATTTAAGTTTAACCTAAGACTAATAGATAAATCAACATATTAGCACTTGCTTGATGTAGATGCCTGTTTCGTATGTTGGTATCAGATTGAATTCACTAGGACTTGGTCATGGGCCAACATGTGAAACCGTAGTGATCTAATAAGTTGTGCAAGCTACTTGTGGGGGAAGCTTTAATAGTGAATGATAAGAAAGAATTATTTGCCTAGCATTATATTTGTTTTTGTCCAATCCTGTTTCTAAATTTTCCCCTATTCTTTTTTTTGATCCAATATATATCTGTCCGTGTACACATCTCAAGTTAGCTTTATATGAGAACACATGGATAGCATGGTGGTAGATCCCCAGTGATGATATCATGATATAATGTATCCTTTCCTCAGGATACGGAGAAAGATGTCAAGGGAAGGTTCTAGAATGCCATGTCCCGATAAGGGCCGTCGAGGGAAGGTTCTAGAATACTGAATACCAAGTCCTGACAAGGGTCAGCGTACATTACTTGATGCACAAGTAGTCCGGGCAAACTACAATCTAATTGGACTATCTACAAGGTAGCCAGCTGGAATACAATAGGAAACCCTAACCAACTCTAAAAAGAAAGGCGATGCCCTGGACACTATATAAAGAGGAGAGGGGAGCCTCAAGAAGGGGACAACAGCTCAAGGTTTTACCTTTACATGCTCGCATTCTTGTGCTCATTGTAATAGGCTAGACACCTGTGCATCCAGATCAATACAAATCCACAAACTGGACGTAGGGTATTACTCACATCAAGGAGGCCTGAACCTTATAAGACCCTTAAATGTTCTTGTCCTAGTGATAGATCCCTCGTTGATCGTGAAATCTAGTTGGCAGAGCATCCTCTGCCGGTCTAGATTACCATTCCTTGACACCTGGTTCTCACAAAAAAGTCCACTAGCTGAGTTAACTGCTTTCAAAGATATACACTATTGTGTCCTCGCCAGCTGGCTTCGGGGCCTTTTCTCAACCTTTAATAAAATGCTACAGTGGGCTGTCTTTCCCCATGGGTCGAGGGATTATTATTATTATTGTGTTCTTCTTGTTATTGTTGACTTCTTCTTCTTCTTGTTATTATTATTTTTGGTGCAAACTTTTAAATTTGTAGTCTATCAGTACCTCTTCTTTTTATTATCAAATAGACAAGGAGCCACATTCCTAATTTAAGATTTGTTTGTTTATTATTGTTACAATGATATAGGTTTGCTAATTGAAATGCTGAGATCGACTCGGAAGAGCTCAAATTCAACATGGAAGGTAGATAGATGATCTCCTAGTTTCAGATGTTAAAATTTTTTGTGACTTAGTGAAGATAAGGTTGACATATGTACATGAAATTGTGTTATAAATTTCAGGTTCTTATCATGGACAAACTTACAGTCAAGATAATGTCATTTTCATGCAAGATGGCAGATATCACAGAAGAAAGGGTTTCATGTAAGTAGGTTTATCAAATATGTTTTATTGTGTTATATTATCTTGTATAAAAGCTCCAGCTTTTCTTACTGACTAAGCATTTGTTGTATCCATTTCTTTCTCTCTCTCCCTCTCAATAATTTTGCATCTCGACATGTAAATAAATCTGTAGTACATCAGACTTGCAAGTAAATTTGTAATATTCGAAATAATTTGTTATGGCATATGAGATTCTAAACCTTTGAGCTGGCATCATGCGGTAATTGCAGTCTATTTTATCATTGGAAATGTACTGTTTCTACTGAACCAGAAATGATACTGACGTGAAACTACAATAATTCTACTGGAACCATATACTGACGCGAAAAATTGTTAAATTAGTATACATCAAGCGTAAATAAGTGTGTTGTGCTATTTGGTAGTTTTATAATTTTCCTCATTATGAACTTTCTTGTATCTGCTGAATGAAAAATGTTCAATGATACATGCAAATATCCACTGCTATTCCAATTTCAATCATGTCATCTAACATTTTCTATGCATAATTGCAGTAACAGTTCTACCGGCTTGAAATAACCCATTCAGTACAATACAATACAAAAACCTGTAGCTTCAGTGACTAAACATTATCACAGCAGGAGGTGCACCACTATGTACAATGAAGTCAAATATATCTTGTGCATCATTTACCCTTCTTTGCAAAGTTGTTTATCAGTGACCTGAAGAACACAATGTCAGGACGATTCATCATCTCAGAGACCAATTCCTTGGGTTTCACCGAATCGCTATGAATTTTTAAACCCTGAATAAGGCAGTGGTAAACAACTTAATCAGGTGGCAGTCCCTGATCAATCAATTAATGTTGCATAGTTGACTACATTTGCGTTCACTCCTTGCCGCCACGTCTCTTCAGACTTAGGATAGCCTAATCCATCATTCCAGATTTAACATATGCATTGATTAGCATATTCAAAATGTGGTGGTTGGTACAATTCCATCTCTGAGACTCTGACCATCAAATTGAAGAGACCAAATCTATCAGAGCATGACATCATTTGGTAGCGACCCATGAAGCATAATAGTGTAGGTGACTATCAGGTTTCTGCCCTTCATAGCAATGGAGTCAATACCTCTAGCTTCCTTGCTTCTTTCATGCTTGCAAAGGGAGGTCATTAGTATGTCCCTTGCTTCTTCAAACAACCTTGCTATCCATGTTGCCCAGATACGGATACAGGATGCATATCAGATACGCCAATACGCCATCCTCAAAAAAACAGTCATGGGGATATAGCTAGTATATTTCAATACCAATAATCATATATAAAACAACAAAGTAACTGCGATTAACTGAAAGTTGTTAAATAAGGAGCATATATAGCTTACAAGAAAATAATTGGACTCAATCTTTTCCTTTTTGGCCTCTACGATTTCATTTTGAAGCTGCTGAAGAATTGGTGCTGTCACATTTGGGCACATTTCGAGTTGAGCATTAGATATTCGAAGCATATGTGATTGAACTCTACAATTGGATCCATGGAATTCCAAATCAGATTATTTGCATCTGAACATATTCCAAATCAGATTATTTGCATCTGAACATATTCCAAATCAGATTATTTGCATCTGAACATATTCCAAATCAGATTATTTGCATCTGAACATATTCCAAATCATAGGAGAGGGAAGGAGAAGATCTAGATTCTTGACAAAGGAGAGGAGTGCAGGCTCACCACGGCCACCAAGATCAAGCAAGGAACTGCGGATAAAGGGATGACTTGGTCTGCTTTTCGCAGGTGATGGAGCGAAGAAAAGAGAGATCAGATGTGGTTTCATGGTAAGAGGTAGCAACAAGGATTTGGATGCATAGAGCTTACTTTCTCTAAAGGGCTTGGTGGCCAGTTGCCGGCACCAGAGGGGTGTGGTGAGAGGGTTATGTGTGAGGGAGAGATGACAAATGAGCGGGAGTGGAGGTGATTGTAATGCTGCCGGGCATTGATGTAGAAGCACTGCTTCTTTAGGTCTGGATGGAGAATTGGGCTGCCTGTGAAGCCACTGCTGTGTTCGGCAATATCTGATCTGGCTGAGTCACATCCAGCACACGTATCTGAGTCCATAAGAGTCCAGATTAAGAGTACGACAAGGATACGTATCCCATGCGTATCCGTATCTGATACATATTGGATATACGGTACACTACCCACACGGCATATCTGTGCATCGGAGACCGTGATACTTGTTCTAGGGAACCGCTAACTACTTTCTGTTTGCAAATTTCCTTTTTTTTTTTAATTTAGCAATCCTTGAAACAGTAGATGCTTTTTTTTTTTTAAAAAAAAAATCTTTGAAGTATCTTACTAGAATTACTATACAACTATGCAATTTCAGCATCGATAACACTTTTGCAGTGGTTGAGGACCTATACAAACAAAGGCAGCCATTGCCTTCAATGGATGCAATTTACTTCATGCAGCCTACTAAGGAAAAGTAAGTTTTGCAAACAAAATCTCATTGACATGATTGTGTTATGTCAGCCTTTGAGCCTCCTTTCTTCTGTAGTTCTGTAAACATTTAAAGCCAGTAATCTTGGTTAACTTTATTTTATACAAAAAATGTTTCCCTGAGAATAGAATTGTATAATCTCAGTATATTTTTCCTTCATAACTACTTTGCTGCATTCTAGTTCGAAGTTTGGTGGTGCAATTTTTTTTTTAGTGTGATCATCTTGGTCCTTCAACTTTTTAAGTGGTACATTCTAAGTTCACTCGAGGTCCAGTCATGGACCTGGATTCACACTTGAAATGAACCACTTAAAAAGTTAAAGGATCCAGATTGTCATTTTGAGAGTTCATGGACCCAGATGAGAATGTGGAAATAGTTTAGGGGGGCCTACAGAGCATTTCACTTTTTTTTGGCTACCTTAACTTTTAACAGCGCGTCTTTTTTTTTTTTTACATGAACGGTGTCCTTGATGCCACTGATTTGGTTATCACTTGGGCTGATTCCTTATGCACCACCCATGGTCTTTAGATGGATAGAACAAATTTCACATATAAAAGTATGTTCTTTTAGGAAAGCATACATTGGTGAATAAACTATTGTACACTGGAATTTCATTGAGAGAAAGAGAATCGCTTTTCTTTTGGTTCCAATTCCAACCAGTAAGGCATTAGATTGCTGCGTCATATGTACTTGGTATTGGTATTTCTCTGGTAATGTTGAAATATTTTTGTTCGTCCAGTTTATAACCATTTTTTGTGGTGGTACTGCAGCATTCGTATATTCATGTCCGACATGTCGGGGAAAAATCCATTGTACAAGAAGTATGTGATCAACACAAAACTTATTTAAGGCCATTCGTTCTGTAGATTATGCACTAACAGGATGCTACACCTGCTGCAGAGCTTATGTGTTTTTCAGTTCTCCTATACAGGGGGACTTGTTGGCTCATATAAAAAAAGAGTCAACTGTTCTGACACGCATCAGTGCACTAAGTGAGGTTGTTTGGCCACCATTTGTTTCTTGCCTGCTCATTTATTTGAACATTTCAGTGGTGGTACTTTCTGCTATCTGACTTTTCTTCCACACTTTCAGATGAACCTGGAATACTTTGCTATTGATAGTCAGGTACCTTTGCATGTGTGAACCCTTTTTGACTTGTTTCTGATGAACTTATTAGATTCGTACTCTAAACAGAAACCTAATTCATCTCCTTTTTATTAAATTCATTTTGAAGTTTTAATAATTAAATGTTGCTTATAGGGCTTTGTAACTGACCATGACAAGGCCCTAGCAGAGTTGTTTACTGAGGATGCGGAATGCTCACACAAGTACAATGCATGTCTTAACACAATGGGCACACGAATTGCTACAGTGTTTGCATCAATGAGGGTACTATTTGCCATTTTCTGTGTATGCAGTCATTATGCCTTCATGTTTGTTGATTTTTCGGGTGTATATAACCACTAGTACTTGGGGAGATAATTACGGAAAATACTCCCTCTGTCCTAAAAAACAATTCATTCTACGATTCAAAATTTGTCCCAAAAAAGAAGTCATTATACTCAATTTGGCATGTGTGCATGTGCATGTGGGCATGCCGCAGTCAGTTAACGCCAAATATGGCTAATAAATAGGGGCAATTGAGGTCATTTTATTTTCTTGTTAATCTGTCCTAAAGTTTCTTGGGTGACTTTTTTGGGGACGGAGGGAGTAGATTCTAGCGATGCTTCAAGTTTTCCGAAATTGAATGTGTTAAACTATTATAGGAATTTCCTCGTGTGCACTACCGTGTGGCCAGGACAATTGATGCATCTACCCTGACAACACTACGAGATTTGGTCCCGACAAAGCTTGCTGCTTCTGTGTGGAATTGCCTTGCCAGATATAAGTCAACAATACCTGAATTTCCACAAACAGAAACATGTGAGCTACTCATTGTAGACCGATCGATAGATCAGGTAGGAGGTGAATTCCTGATGAAGCTCTATTATGTTTTTGCCAACTTTCACATGGAATACTGCTGTTGCATCCTTTGATCTCTCATACTTTCTTGAGAACTACAGATTGCACCAATTATTCATGAGTGGACCTATGATGCTATGTGCCATGATCTACTGTGTATGGATGGCAACAAGTATGTGCAAGAGGTGAGCATATCAACAACTTACATCATACCTCACTAGTATACCTTAGTTCAGTTCTTGCTATGCTTTTGATGCATGATTAACTTTTCGCGTTACTATCAAACAATAGGTTCCAAGTAAGAATGATTCAGCAAATGAGCAAAAGGAGGTTTTGTTGGAGGACCATGATCCAGTATGGCTTGAGCTTCGGCATGCGCATATAGCTGATGTGAGATTGTTGCCACTTCCTTCTTTAACTATGGTCGCATGCTTTGCCTACCTATGATGAAATTGATATTTCAGGTTAATGAAAGGTTGCATGAAAAGATGACCAAGTTTATATCAAAGAACGAAGCAGCTCAACTACAGCAGACGAGGTCTGTTCAGGAAACATAATTTTTGCATATTAGAGGGATAAATGCATTTTAGCTAAGGTGTATTGCAATTACTACTACAATTTTTACCTGTGTTCATCATATTGACGGTTCTGATTTATTTTAACAAACTCTCATACAACTATCATTACTTTAGAGGGATGGCTCTGATTTGTGTTTAAAGAAGTCAATAGGATTTGTTAGCTAAGTTATCCTGGTGTGGGTCAAAAATATATTTCATCAAATAAATAACACGGTTAACATTTATTCCTAGGATTTGTTGTGTGTTTTCAGATCTGGTGTAGAGTTATCTACCAAACAGTTGCAGAAAATGGTTCAAGCTCTTCCACAGTACAGTGATGAAATTGACAAGCTCACTCTTCATGTTGAGGTTAATAAGTTTTGTTTTTGGTGACGTTCATCTAGAAACTTAATGAAAGCATTTTCTTATAACTGTTTGTATTGTTGGTTGAGTATTGTACTATTGCAGTTTGAAGATTACCTTAGTAAAATCATCACGATATATTACAGTGACCGCAATTGGTCTCTCATTTTTTTTTTTGCTTTGCACTCCTTGAAAATTCCTTTAGTACAGATATCAATAAATAAATGTTGATAATTCTGCAAGAAACACTTGTATAGTTTTCACTGCATGGATCAGTTCTGGTTCTTGTTCTAAATACTTTACAATGGGGGAAGAGTTTGATTTGATAGGAGAGATGTGCAAACAAATTCGACTGCTAACTTGCTTACTTACTATGTTGATGTATTCTTTTGGGATGGGGGGATGTGCACA
This sequence comes from Setaria italica, assembly GCF_000263155.2. Taxonomy (NCBI): domain Eukaryota; kingdom Viridiplantae; phylum Streptophyta; class Magnoliopsida; order Poales; family Poaceae; genus Setaria; species Setaria italica. The sequence goes on along the minus strand of NC_028456.1, from coordinate 7,756,257 downwards.
TCAGTTAGCATTTTGAATAATCCCTACTAGATATAGAAATCATAATCTGGCATTTTGTAAGTATAATACAAATACATTTTTTTCCTTTATTCATTTTTCTACAGGTTGCAGGAAAGCTCAATAACATAATCAAAGAACAACATCTTAAAGACGTTGGGCAGCTTGAGCAAGATCTTGTGTTTGGTGATGCTGGGACAAAAGAACTAATCAATTTCTTACGAACACGCTTGGTAATTGTTGTTTGAGCTGCACCTACGAGATACTAACATGTATCAACTGTTAGCCTCTAGCTCCCAGGATCACACACTCAACACTAGGAAATGGCTCACGGATGAGGAACACACTATTTTGTGGTGCTGCACACCAGTACCTCTTTTTCACTAATTTCACCACATTTCAACACGACATTACACTGATTTTAACACCGCAAACACACACACACATGCTAATATGCTATGCTGCAACTCAGCCGCACAACTCAGCCAAGGACACTCATGCAGCTAGCTACACTAACATACGTGCATGCAGGATCACCTCCACTAATTCCTGCATGCACGCTCACCCCTTTCACCTTGGTAATTCTAATTACCACACAGCCACTACTGCTGTTTGCCAATCACTCAACTATGCACGCACTCCGTGCTTCATGAACTGATCAGCTTGCTTCACTCGCAAACTGATCAAGTCTACACCACTACACTCCTCCCCCTTCTCGCACTCTTTACTTGCTGCACTACCTCTCCTTTTATAGCATAAGGCAGCCCCAGTGCCTTACTCATGAAGACTCAAGTCTTTTTGTTACACCCTAAGGCAAAGACTTGACTTGTTGACTTGCACCCCAAGACAAACTCGAATTGCACTCTAAGACAAGCCTTGACCCACACTAACATCCAACAAGGATTACACTAACATCAACAATGCTTAATATTTTTTTTTATTTCTAAACTAATGCAGGATGTAAATCGTGAAAATAAGTTGCGTTTGCTAATGATTTATGCTTCAATCAACCCAAAGAAGTTTGGAAGTGAGAAAGGTGCAAAGCTGATGCAGGTAACTTTGCTTTCATATTTTATCTCATTATTTCTTGTGTGTGCTATCTTCAGAAGTAAAGCATTTATATTTTTGGAATAAAGTCCATTTTTGGCCATCAAACTATAGCCTCGGTTTGGTTTCGACCATCGAACTTGAAAATAAAGAATCTTTCACAACTGAACTGTGTAAACCATGTATAAATCACCACTGCACCCGTTCAACCCCTGTATTGACTGCCACGCTGGATCCACCCGCCTATCAGCACGCTGACTCAAATGAGGCCAACACGCACCGAAGCGGTGGCGGTTGCTGCAGGCGTGACTAGGCTTCCTATGGCCGTGGAAGACGGATCTTGTGTGGTGCCATTGGTGGCGGCGGTGGTCGGTAGGATGCGCCAAACAATGGCGGTGACGCCGGCGGTTGCGATAGCACAACATTTCCTGCAGAAGAAGGGGACGACCACCTTGCCCTCGTCGTGGACGGTGAGCTCCTCCTTGGCGGCGGCAAGGCACGCGGCAGTTGGCGCACAGCTTCAGCCCAGTGTTTTAAAGGTGATAAGGCGACCGTGGAAATCTTTGCATGCCTTATCTCCTAGGCGACAAAGCAGACTGGTTTCCCAAAGCAAGCTAGGTCCACCTTGATGCCTAGGCAACGCCTTTAAAACACTACTTTAGCCCAACGTCGCGCCTTGCGCTGCTCAACCGGGGGGAGCAGGTCTGCGGAGGAACGGCCCTCCCTCCGCCGCTAACGCCGCTCGTGTAGGCGCTGTTGGTGCACAATGTGGTACTGGTTCCGTGGCGACGGCGTGGAGGTTGAGGTCACGGTGTTATGCCGCGGGGAGGATTAGGGGAGGGCCCTCCTCCAGGGACGATGAGGTGGCGGTCAACATCGATGGCGAAGGTGGTAGAGGCGTGCTAGGTCAAGTGGAACCTCCTCGAGAATGAGATAGGCGAAGCTCCCTCCATGGTTGGGTGATGAGCAAGGGGCTGAGTGGGGCAGCCTCCGCAGCTGAAATGGAGGTGGCTTCCTCGATGCTCGGAACCACTTCCACCTTGTCTTGCCGACTGGCCTTGGCAAGAGGTGGCACGGGAAGGTCTGGGGTGGGCTCTGGCGAGCGGCGGAGCGGCGCTTGGCTACGTTGTGAAAGAGATCGTCCCTCTCCCGACCTCCTTCCTGGAAGACATGAAGGGATAGGGGATGACATGCAGGACCGACTATATTTTATCACTTATTTGCTAAATAAGAGTGTTTCTGATTTTTTTTACTCACTGTGCCCAACCTTGACAACATGTAATGACTGACAGGTGGGCCCCGTTGCCACTTGTCGTCCAAGTCAGTGAAAACTACCTCCAAACTAGCTTAATGGTCAAATTTATCCGGTTTACTCAATTCAGTGGCAAAGATTCCTAGTTTTCGAGTTCTATGGTTGCAACTGTTATAATGTGTGTGTGTGTGTGTGTGTGTATGGGCTGCAGGCCAGCTAGGCCCATTGGCCGGCCCCCCTGTTAGGCGCCTAACCCTAGGCGCCAGGGGCTGCCGCCAGGGATTGTAGATTGAGGCTCTTAACCCTAGGACCCTCGCCCATATATATGTACGTGCTATGCACCTCAATAATCATCTACAATATTCTAGCCATCCTTGCTTTCATGGTATCACGAGTCCGGGTTCCTACCCCGATTCCGCTTCCGCTTTTCTAGTGCGTGCGCCGTCGACATAGCTGGCTCTACCACTCCAGGCACCGCCGCAGCCACCGTGGCTGAGGACCAGCGCCCCCCCAGGAGGTCGCGCGGCAGGCTGAACGCGCCGCTGCCCTCGCTCGCGCTCTCCAGGTCGAGCAATTGGCGGCTGCGGCAGCCCAGGAACGTGACGCCGCCGATGCCCGTCTTCGTGACGCCCTGGCCCTTTGCTGCTCGGGAGCGCGCCGCTACCGAGGCTGCCGATCCGCTGCCCGGCGCCCCCCAGTCAACGACGACGATGACGACAACAAGAGCCGTGCCGTCCCCCTTGTCCACGACGCCATGTTGCTCCATGAAGCTGCCGCCCTTCTGAACCTCCATGCCCAGGCTGTTGCGGTCCAGAACATCCGCAGCCTTGTCCTGTTCATCCTCGATGTCGCCTCCACCAACTACGTCCGCTGGCGCGAGCAGTTCCTGCTCACTATCGGGAAGTTCTCCCTCGACGCCCATGTCCTGGAGGACAGCCCGCTTCCTAGTCACCCTGACTGGGCACCCTTTTAAGTACTATTTAATTATTCTCGATGATTGCTCTCATTTTTCATGGACATTCCCGCTACGGCTGAAATCAAACACATTTGCTACACTTGCTAACTTCTTTTCCTCCGTGTCCACGCAGTTCGGCGCCACCATTAAGGCTGTCCAGTGCGACAACGGTCGTGAGTTTGATAACTCCCATGGCGTCCACTTCTGCATGTCTTACCCGTACACGTTGCCGCAAAACGGTCGAGCTGAGCGGATCATTCGTTCAACGAACAACATCCTCTGCTCACTCCTCTTCCAGGCAAGCCTTCCCCCTGCCCTCCCACCCCGTTATTGGTTGAAGCTCTACACGCCACGACTTACCTGCTTAACCTGCTTCCCACCAAGACCCTAGCCTCCCGCACGCCACATGAGGCCCTGTATGGCGCCGCGCCATCCTACGAGCACTTACGGGTCTTTGGTTGTCGATGTTATCCAAACCTCTCTGCCACGGCCACTCCTTAGCTATCGCCTCTCTCTGCCGCGTGCATCTTCTTAGGATATTCAGCTCATCATAAAGGGTACCGTTGCCTTGATCTCCGTTCTAATCGTATCGTCTCCCGACATGTCACATTTGATGAGTCATCGTTCCCCTACGCCGAGCTATTCCCACCATCCCCACCGGCAGCCTATGAGTTTTTGGATGACAACACTGACATTGTGCTGTTCCCCATTCGAACGACACAGTTTCCTTTGCATGCAGGACCTCTTGGCGTCATCAGCCCTCCGGCGCCCCTCCTGCCGGCTCCAGGCGCCGCCCAAGCGCCATCCAGCATCGCCTTGGTGCCCCGTGGCGGGTGCCCCTGCCGCTGATGGGCGCCCCTGTTGACATGATCCCGCAACACCCAGGCATTGGGAGCCCCTAGCGCCCCTGCAGCCGCGCCTGGCACCCCTGCTTGGCACACCGGCGGGTGCCCCTAGCTCCCCTGTCGGCCCCCTCGCGCACCAGCGGCCGCTCCCAGCGCCCCTGCAAGTCTACCTGGTGCCGCGGCTGGACCTCCTGCATTCCTGTCGGCGCGCCTGGCGTCCCGGCAGTTCCCCCCGGCGCCCCTCCACCAGGACAGGCGGGGCGGGCTCCTCTGGCGCCCCGCCTCCCGCCTTTCTCCCGACGCCGTGGAGCTCGCCCGGCTTCGATTCGACGCCCCTGCGCTACGTGTACACCCGCCGCTCCATCACCCCTTGCCTGCCGTCGCCACCGCCGGCCCGTGACGTCGGGCTTGCTCCTGGAGCGCCACCGGCTCTTCCCCGAGGAGCTGTTCCCGTCCAGCCCGTCATCAACCAGCACAGCATGACGACCCGTGCTAAGCTTGGTTTCCGACAGCTTGCTCTGTTTCACACAGCGCCGCTGTCTCCGGTTCCGAAGACCTTCCGCTCCACCCTCGCCGACCCAAATTGGCAGGCGGCTATGGAAGATGAGCATGCTGCCCTCCTTCGGAACAACACGTGGGATCTTGTGCCCCGTCCCGCGCGTGCTAATGTCGTCACCGGTAAATGGATCTTCAAGCATAAGTTTCATTCCGATGGGTCTCTCGAGCGGTACAAGGCCAGATGGGTTCTTCACGGCTTCACCCAGTGTCCGGGTGTCGACTTTGACGAGACTTTCAGTCCAGTCATCAAGCCTGCTACTGTCCGTACGATTCTCTCACTGGCTCTCTCTCGACATTGGCTTGTGCACCAGCTGGATGTCAAGAATGCGTTCCTCCATGGCACTCTGTCCGAGATGGTGTACTGTGCTCAGCCACCTAGTTTTGAGAATTCAGCTCGCCCAGACTATGTGTGTTGCCTCAACAAGTCCCTCTATGGCCTGAAGCAAGCTCCTCGCGCTTGGTACAGTCGGTTTGCAGCTTACATTCGGTCTATTGGTTTTGTGGAGGCTAAGTCCGACACTTCACTTTTTGTCTATCATCATGGCGCCGAGACAGCATATCTTCTGTTCTACGTTGACGATATTGTCCTCACGGCTTCCTCGCCAGCATTACTGCGTCAGATTATTCAGGCACTGTAGCGGGAGTTTTCTATGAAGGATCTTGGTTCTCTGCATCACTTCCTCGGTATGCGAGTCTAGCCAGTTGCTAGTGGAGGTTTCTTGTTGACCCAACGCCAGTATATGCTTGATATTTTGGAGCGGGCAGGCATCACCGACTGCAAGCCCTGCTCTGCACCTGTCGACACCAATCCCAAAGTGTCGGCATCTAATGGTGCCCCTGTCACCAATTCTTCAGAGTTTCACAGCCTCGCTGGCGCCCTGCAGTACCTCACCTTCACCAGGCCGGATATTGCTTATGCTGTTCAGCAGGTCTGCCTCCACATGCATGATCCACGGGAGCCTCATCTAGCTGCTCTGAAGCGCATTCTTCGGTACATCCGCTGGACTCTATACCTTGGTCTTTATCTGCGTCCGTGTTCAGCTCAGGATTCACTGGTGGTCTACTCCAATACGGATTGGGCTGGCTGTTCTGACACACGGAAGTCCACTTCCGGCTATGCGGTCTTCCTTGGCGACAACTTGATTTCCTGGTCCTCCAAGCGCTAGGCAACCGTCTCCAGATCCAGCACCGAAGCAGAGTACCACGCCGTCGCCAATGCCGTAGCCGAGGCTACCTGGTTGCGACAGCTGCTTCAGGAGCTTCACACGCCACTTCGTCGCGCATCATTGGTCTATTGCGACAACGTCAGCGCGGTCTACATGTCCTCCAACCCAGTTCAGCATCAGCGCACCAAACACATCGAGATCGATCTTCACTTCGTTCGGGAGCGCGTGGCTGTTGGTGATGTTCGCGTACTCCACGTCCCGACATCGTCCCAGTTCGCCGATGTCTTCACCAAGGGGTTGCCTTCTTCGGTATTCACAAAGTTTAGGTCTAGTCTAAACGTTCGTGGCACCGATGATTAGACTGCAAGGACGTGTTATAATGTGTGTGTATGGGCTGCAGCCTAGCTAGGCCCATTGGCCGGCCCCCCCTGTTAGGCGCCTAACCCTAGGCGCCAGGGGCTGCTGCCAGGGATTGTAGATTGGGGCGAGGCTCTTAACCCTAGGACCCTCGCCCATATATATGTACGTGCTATGCACCTCAATAATCATCTACAATATTCTAGCCATCCTTGCTTTCAGCAACCAATCGAAGGCTATAGTTCGATGGCCAAAAATGAACTTCTTCCTATTTTTTTTTGGACTTCATATTTTCTCCAATGCCTGCAGTAGTGGCAATATTATGTCAATATATATATGGCGTGTGTACTGCTTAATGGTTGTGTCTTTATCAAATCAGTTTCTCCTGTTCCAAAATGCAGATCATTTTAGTTTTGTCCTAAGTTATATTTTTCTAACATTGATTTTTTTATGGAAAGTATATTAACCTCAACAATACCAATTAAATACATGTTGTAGAAGTTGGTGCATTTTTCTATAAATTTGCCAATCTTGACTTAGGATAAAACTAAAACAAGCTACATTTTGGAATGATAATTTAACAAAAATGATTTTATGTCGTAGAAGTTGGTGGATTTTTTTACAAACTTGGTCAAAAGTTAGAGAAGTTTGACTTAGGATTAGGACAAAACTAAAACAACCTAGATTTTGGAACGGAGCTCACCAAAACACCAAGAGCTCACCAAAAGATCTTGAAAGAGTGAAAATTATAGTTCAATGTGTTTTCCAAGGTGTTTTTTTCCTTACATGGAACATATGCCATGCGGGTCCCACAGGTCAGAGTTCATGTCTTTTTTTTTTTTGACATGTCACCTATGTTGTGGTCTAGGGCAGGGCCACGCTGGTGGCATTGAAGTTGAAGCTCTTGTCGAGTACCTCGGCGATGAAGCTGTCGGTGGATACATTGCTTTCGGTTCCAGGGCGCAAGGTTATATGGCGGGCTCCAACAGCCCGCCTGCTACCACCAGATCTCAAGGAGGCTGCAGCAAATCCATTAAAATCGTGGCAGCATTCAGCAATTCGAATTGAGATGTTTCAGGGCCGACACCCAAAATTACAGGTGGAGGTGTATGCCCGATGCCCACGAGCTGACTCAGGGAGGTAGAGGGCGAACCTTCTGAGAGAGAGTGGCTGAGTCGTGTTCCTGGCACTATGGCGGCAGCACAACCTCATGCAGTTCGTGTGGGCCATGGGGAGCAGCGGCGTTGGCCCAGCACCTAGTCTTCAAGAGAGGGGGGAAGGAGGAAGGGAGAGTACAGGTTGTCATGGGCAGCCGATTTGGCCAACTAGGCCAGATCCATTAGGGCTAGGGTTAGAGATAAATTTAATATCTTGCTTAGGGGTCAAGTAAGCCTCTCTATATAAAGAGAGGAGATGAATCAATTAAAGTAAGAAATTATCATGAGAGATCCTCATCTACCTCCGTGCCATAAAATCAGGTGCAACAGTCGTTGGAGTGCCCAATCTCAAGTGTCCGTAATTATATTTCAGGCACTAGTGAGGTGAGAAAGTGAAAGGGTGGCTTCAGTTAGTAGGGATATTTTTGAAAACATGCCTCAGGAATAATTAGGTCGCAGGCATCTGTGAGCTCAATTTTTGTTCAAAACATTGTCAAGTATGAGAAAATGGAAGAAGCGTTGCTATTATGTTTATTCAGAAAGCGAAGTAACCAGATTTCCAGAAGTGGTGTTCAGTATAAAGTTATACCCCCTCTGGTCAGAAACCCTTTGTTTACTCACTCACAATTAGTCCCTTTGGTCAGGAATACATGTTGCTGGGTTCTAAATCCAAAAATACGAGAAAATTTGACCTTTTAACTGAAGAATGAGTCAAATTCTTCTGCCCTTCCCCTTCTCCCTCTCTTTTATGCTCAATAGCAAAATGTGCTGATTAGCCCCGCGTAAAGCGCGGTTCTGTGGCTGTTTTAGCCAGTGTTCGCCTACATGGCAGTTTAGCCTGATTACACTCCGTGTAAACACTACACAGGGACTAGCCATGTCCATTTAATCACCCCCTTTAGCCCATATAGTGACCATTTAACCCGTTTAATTGGCCATTTAGTCTGGATAAAGAGCTAAAAGGTAGGTGACTGATTGTTTAGTGTTTAACGTTTATGATAACATTGGTTTTAGCTGTGGGGCTGGTGGTTTGAACTGGGGTTGGGATACCTCCAGGTTGGGCGTGGTGGGTGTTGTGCTTGCTTGATGCCAACGCGAGCAAGGCATGTGATTGGCTTTGTGTTCCCCAGGTTGCGCTCCATGGTGTCGATTTTTTGTTGGAGGGACCACTTGTCAGTGATAGGAAAGGTGTTTGATTAGCCCCGTGTAAAGTGCCGGCCTGTGGCCATGCATGGAGTAACAAACACCATGGTGTCCTGCCATGGGGCTGGTGGCTGGAGTTGGGTTACCACTTTGCTGGGTTGGGCGCGGCTTATGCGAGCAGGGTGCATAATTGGCTGTGTTCCTTGGGTTGCGTGGCACATTCTCAGCTTATTTTTTTGCTCGCTGAATGGTTACCCGGCTGTAGTAGTGCAGCTCCTGTACTGTGGGCACAGGGTGCTACCCAGGCTGGATTTTGTGGCTCAGGTAGTGACTAAGCAGTGGCACCCTGGCAGCCATGGCAGACTGGAGAAGTAAGCATACCAAACAACCCTTGGTAATGGGGATAGAATAGTAAGTGCCTCTTTGGCACAGCTCATTGAGCAGCTCACGCAAGGGGGCGCGGGGGGGGGGGGGGGGGGGGGGGGGGGGACCAAAAACCCCCCCTTTCCCCCGCTCCCCTTTTGGGGGGGGGCTTTCCCCCGGGTCCCCCCCCCTTAAAGGGGGCGGCCCCGGAGGAGCCCCCCGGGCCCATAATGAATTTGGCGGGCAAATTGGGAGAAAACCCCCCTTGGGGGGGG
>NC_028456.1:7742246-7745685 GCF_000263155.2 Setaria italica | reverse complement strand
TGTGATGAAAAATCGCTACATGTAGCAGGTACCTACAAAAAAAGAAGAAAAATAAATTGGAAGAACAAGAAAAAAGAAATTAGAATAAAAAGGAAAATAATATAAGGGTATTATGCTCATTTCACATCTTCTATCCATTTAAAACTTTAGGTGAAGCTGTTTTTCTTCAACAAAGACAAGTCAGAGGAGAAAAAAGCTACTTTTCCAGATGAGCTAGAGCCAGAGCTGCTTTGATAGGAGCTAGAGCCGTGCCAAATGGGCCCTAAGAACCAACCATTCCTTATTTGTGGAATGATGTCTGAAATGTCATCTATTCCTGAGTGGAGGTAGTACCTGATGTTTTGGATAGGGTACAGTCAAATTCTTGAAACTTTGACCATTAATAACTTTTCAGATATCTTAGTTTGAAAACATTTCGTTAAGGTCATGTGTAGATTTGTCTTGAGAAGTACTTTCATAATCTCATAAATTATTAAATTTTATAAATACATAACAAAACAGTGATCAAAGTTGCACCTCGAAGACAAGTAAAAAGGAAAAACCATAAAATCTTTTTCACTAGAGGGTTCTTTTTATTGTTTCTTTCCCATTATAAAACTACAAATAATCATAGATCAGAGGCTTCAGGTTATTTAATTGTATATGATATGGTCATTTACTATATTGCTGGCTGTTGTTTTACATTTTTACTTCCCCATTTTGGTATGCGTGGTTCTTGTATTTCATCTCTCGCCTACTCTAACTTTCTTTGGTGCGGTTGCTGTTCTTGATGGTTATTTTATTTGACAGCTTGCAGGATTATCTGCTGATGACATTATTGCGGTAAATAATATGCATTGCTTACATGGACCTGATACTAAAAAGTCTTCAGTTGGCAGCTTTACATTGAAATTTGATCTTCATAAGGTAATTTTGTTTTGAAACTTTGACATCTTTAACTTTTAAAATCATGTAGCTTTCAGTAATTTCAACCTTAAAAGAACTGTTATATGAATATCAGGAAAAGCCTGGTATCAGAAAGGAGCGGATTGGGGAAGAGTCAACATGGATGCTATCCCGATTTTATCCCATCCTGGAGGTGCAGAAACTTTTCAGAACAGCCTAAATAGTCATCTCTGTATGCTTAATGCTAGTGGCAGTTTTTTTAAAAAATTCCCTCTACTTGTTGAGGCCAAGACTATTGGCTATGTTACTTTGTCTATAAAAAATTTAGTATGCTATTTAGTCTTGTTTGTTTGTTAATTATTCTGTACATTTTAGTATGTTTCGATTCACATAGCATCAACTTGTGTTTTATTGTAGATGTGTTATATTCTTTTGGTATGACTGTACAATATACTCCCTTTGTCTCGGAATATAGCTACGTTTAGGTTTTCCAAAGTCAAACTTTTTTTAATTTTGACTAACAATATATCCTAAAATAATTTATTTCAAATAGAAAATGTTACATATCATAATAGTTGGTTTCATGATAAATCTACTAGCATCATTTTTATCTTATTAGTCTCTATGATTATTTCACTATTCGTGTTCAAAATTGAAAAGATTTGACATAGAAAAAAAGCATAAACGTAGCTATATTCTGGGACGGAGGTAGTACATCTATATATTTGTTTAACAACTTAATGGATACTCTTTCATGCATGGGCGCACTGATTAGCTCAAAAGCAACCGCAACATTGGCCCATTGGTTACAGCTATATTTGCCGTCATTCTTGTACTTGAGTAGCAGGACATTCTTATTCCAGGAAATATCTGTAGAATTTTCTTATTGTTCAACATAGTTCATGTAGTGTGGATGGCCACACAGCATTTAACTGTTTCGCTCTAGCTAGCTTCTGTCAGCAAGTTTGCTATATTGGGCTGGTTTCTGTAAAGTAGGTCATGCATGCAACTTCATTCTAAAATCAGTATTTGCACAAATACAGGGTCATGCATGCAATTTTACTAAAAAATATAGTGGAAAATTGTGTGCTGTCTGGCACTCTGTTTAGTTGGAATACTCACTATTTCTGTATTTACGGTTACGGATCTGCTTCTTGCTTTTTCTGTAGAACTTGATCGAAAAACTTAGTAAGGGTGAGCTACCGAAAGATGAGTACCACTGCATGAATGACCCTAGTCCTAGTTTCCGTGGAATTCCAGGCAGCACATCTGCTCAAACTAGCCCAGCTAATCAGCCAGCTCAATCAATGAGATCTAGGCGAATAGGTGGCACATGGGCTAGACATCGGAACTCTGATGATGGTTATTCAAGGTTAGTAATGGCAACTGGGTTAGCCTTCGTTTCTCTCCCAAGCATCTGCACTCAATGTCCTGATGGACACCCTTATTGCTTTCTTTAGCCTGATCATGTTACCTAGATGTGTAACGGAGTATCTTTTTCCAGATATTTGTTATTGTATTCAGATGGTGTCAGTGCTTGACACTTCCGGTAAAAATTATAGTTACTTCAGATTTGCAAAAGTGGAACTCTTTTACCACTGTTACAGCAATTGAGCCTGTTCAGGTTACAAACTAGTAGACCCACCATTGTACAGTTTTCTTGAGGCGCTTAAATCCTGTTGTCTGTTAGTTACCAATTCACATGGCAGCAAAAAATATGAAATAGAAAATTTTCTATACTTAAGAATATTAATATTCATTTAAATTAAGAAGATCAGCTATGGAATACACAATAAAAAATAATTGAAGGGTCCCATTTGATACAACATTTTTTGTGCTTTTTGTCAAATGTGATGTGATCCTTTGGTAAGGAAAAACTGGAACCTTGATTTTGTGAACAAAATTTGGATTTTTACAGTGACTCTGTGCTGAAGCATGCATCAAGCGACTTCAGGAAGTTGGGCCAACGCTTATTTATCTTTGTGATTGGGGGTGCTACTCGGTCTGAGGTATGTTTGTTACTGTGAAATTGATTAACTCGTAAATAATGATTTTTTCTTTTTCTAATGCTCAGTCCACGTCCTTTATGAATGACTTGTACAGTTACGTGCTGCCCACAAGTTGTCAGGCAAACTGAAGAGAGAAATCATCCTTGGCTCTTCTAGTCTTGATGATCCACTACAGTTCATTACTGTAAGTTACATGGCTGATTGTATATTCTGTGTTTCCTTCTGTTCACTAGTCGTACCTGGCAATTTGATGGTGCATGTCACATTTCCAGAAATTAAAGATGTTCTCAATTGAAGAACTATCGCTGGATGATTTGCAAATATAACGATACCAAAGGACTATTGGCTGTGACATCCTCTACTGTTATACTCACTTAACCTTGTACCAAACCACAGGCTCACACAGGTGAGAGGGGCGTGATATTCATTCGCTAGGGCAGACCTCCATCAGTTGCTCACAATCTTATGTACATACATAACAGCAGCCCGCAACTGTAATATATATATCTGGTAACTTCTATAGATTGGTTACATCAGTAGATGAA
>NC_028456.1:7734397-7742146 GCF_000263155.2 Setaria italica | reverse complement strand
GTGGAACGAAATGTATAAATTCTTAAAAAGGCTTGTACTAAATTTTCATTGCATCTCTTATTTCACCTAAGAGCTTATTATTTGTACAGTAGCTGTGCAGCCTTGCGGTTTCTTTTTGTTTCAAGTTTTAGTTTGACACAACTTGCTGTACCTCAATGCCTGAAATCAACTGAGATTTCAGGGTTCGAGAAGGTTTTCGGGGCTGGCCTATGCTTTTGGGGCTTTGAATGGGGCCTTTTGGAAGGAAAAAGCTACTTGGCGACCAGCCGTGCTCCAGCGTGACCCGTCAGCCCAGCAGGCCTCCTTTTGTTTTTTTCTACTGCCTGACTGGACTGACGGCTCCCTTCGTTTATGATGAAGACGCCTGATCGCTGCGGTGTGTCAGCCCACGACCATCGTAGGCGCGGAGAGGGCTACTCGGGGGAGGCGAGCGGGGGAGGTCTTTGTCAGGGTCACCTTCGGCGGGGCACATCAGGCTACTCCGGGGGAGGGGAGCAGAAGAGGTCTTCGTAAGGGTCGCCTTTGGCGGGGCGCGCACCTGCTGCGTGACGCTTGCGGGGTAGGGGTGTGACGCACAAATGCCCACGGCGACTGGGAGCACGCGAGGGCAGCCGGACGCTGCGGTGGTTGAGGTGGGACGCAAGGGCGCTGATGCTACACGCTCACTCATCCCCCGTCCGATTTAGGTTTTAATTTGGGGGAGGGGTAGGGAGAGACTTGCACGAGGAACGATCATCAGGGGTTGTCCAGTTACGTTGCATTTTTTATCAATTTCCTACGGAACACTAGATTTTACTTTTTTTAAATGGCAACTTATTATGATGGGGTTAGCAACTGACTAGCAACTTATTCTGATGGTGGTAGCAACTGACTAAGCAACTATTCTGATGGAGTTCAGTTATGTTTCATTTGTCAATTTCGTACGGGACACTACAGTTTATGTTGCATTTGTTAATGGCAACTTATTCTGATAGGTAGCAACTGACTGGCAACTTATTCTAATGGGTAGCAACTGACCAAGCTCGGATTTGACATGCTCAAGCATGTGTGCTTTGTACTTAAGGATAAGTTGCATAAGTTTGCATAAAGTGGACGGCTGATGCTTGCCGGAAAAAGAACTAACCATTCACACAAAAACTGTGAAATTTGCGGTGTGAATCAATGGTATAATATACCCTCTTCAAAGCAACGTTGTTCGATTCAGTAAGGTTTTTGATACCTGGCACAGTTTGTTTTGTGAATTTTCCTATTTTACGTTGACTAATCTGCACTGTACAATTTTTTCTCCTAGAATGGCAACAAAGCGCAAATTCGATGTCATTGATCCGGCCCTTCTCCAATAAGAACAACCAGGGCTTCTTCCAGAGTGCAAAACTCTCACGACTCCCAGCATGTACCGGAGAGGAGTACAATGCATAAAACGTTATCAAGGGGAAAGATTGAATGCACTGTTTCCGGGTAGCGAGCTTCCGTTGGATTTTTTCACAACAAACGTATCCAATCTAATACATTAGATCATAGATCATGTTCGGAAGTGTTGCTTCGCTACTGTTAAAAAAAGAAGCGAAACGGGTGCGTATTGATACCTGAATGCTTCGCTACTGTTAAAAAAAGAAGCGAAACGGGTGCGTATTGATACCTGAATGCACTATTTCTGGGTAGCAAACTTCCGATGGATTTTTTCTCAACGAACGCATCCAATCTACTCCATTAGACCGTAGCCCATGTTTGGGAGTGTTTTGAAGTGTTTCTCTACTACTCAAAAAATGATGCAAAACGGGTGGTTTCGGTACCTGAATGCACCTTTTCTGGGTAGCGAAATTCCAAAAAAAATTCACAACGAACGTATCAAATCTACTCCACTAAACTCATGACAAGTTTGCAAGTGTTTTGGAGCATTTCCCTACTGCACGCAAAACGATGCAAATCGGGTGCATTTCTACACCCGAATGCACTATTTAAGAGTAGCGAACTTCGGGTGGATTTTTCCGCAATGAACGCATCCAATCTACGTCACTAGATCCTACAACATGTTCAGGAGTGATTTGAAGCATTTCCCTACTGCATGAAAAATGATGCAAAACGGGTGTATGTCGGCACACGAGTGCACTATTTTTGAGTATCGAACTTTGGGTGAATTTTTTTCGCAACGAACACATCCAATCTTCCTTACGGGACCCTAGAAAATATTTGGGAGTGTTTTTGAGTATTTTCCTACTGCATGAAAAATGATGCCAAACGGGTGCATCTCGGCACCCGCATGCACTCTTTCTGGGTATCGAACTTCAGGTGGATTTTTTCGCAACGAACGCATCCAATCTGCCTCATCAGACCCTACAACATGTTTGCGAGTGTTTTGGAGCATTTCCATACTGCACGAAAAATGATGCAAAACGGGTCCATTTCGGCAACCGAATACACTACTTTCGAGTAGCGAACTTCGGGTGAATTTTTTCACAACGAACGCATCCAATCTACCACATTAGACCCTAGAACATGTTTGGGAGCGTCTTCTAGCATTTTGCTACTGCACAAAATGATGCAAAATGAGTGCATTTTGGCTTCCGAATGCACTATTTCCACGTAGCGAGCTTCGGGTGGATTTTTTTGCAATGAACGCATCTACCTGAGGGGACCCTAGAACATGTTTAGGAGTGTTTTGGAGCCTTTCCCCACTGCACGAAAAATGATGCAAAATGTGTGCATTTTGACACCCGACGTGCTATTTTTGAGTACCGAACTTTGGGTGGATTTTCTCAAAACGAACGCATCGAACCTAAGTGGACCCTAGAACATGTTTGGGAGTGATTTGGAGCATTTACGTGCTGCATGAAACGATGCAAAACGGGTGCATTTCGGCACCCGAATGCACTATTTTCGGGAATCGAACTTCGGATGGATTTTTTCACAACGAACGCATCCAATCTACCTCATCAGACCCTAGAACATGTTTGCGAGTGTTTTGGAGCATTTCCCTAATGCACCAAAAATGATGCAAAATGGGTGCATTTCGGCACCTGAATGCACTATTTCCGAGTTGCGAACTATGCGTGGATTTTGACGCAACGAACATATCCAATCTACTTCATTAAACCCTAGAGCATGTTTGTTAGTGTTTTTGAGCATTTCGCTACTGCACGGACAACAATGCAAAACGGGTGCATTTCGGTTTCGAATCCACTATTTTTAGGTAGCAAACTTTTGGTGGATTTTATCGCAACGAACGCATCCAATCTACCTCATTTGACTCTAGAACATGTTTGGTAATGTTTTGGAGCATTTCGCTACTTCATGAAAAACGATGCAAATTAGGTGCCTATCGACACCCGAATGCACTATTTCCGGGTAGCAAACTTTGGGTGGCTTTCTTCACATCGAATGCATAAAATCTATCTCATTAGACCGTAGAACATGTTTGGGAGTGTTTTGGAGTCTTGCCCTACAGCACGAAAAATGATGCAAAATGGGTGCATTTCAGCACCCGAATGCACTATTTCTGAGTAGCAAACTTCAGGTGGACCTTTTTGCAACGAACGCATCCAATCTACCTCATTAGAATCTACAGCATGTTTGGGAGTGTTTTGGAGCATTTCGTTACTGCTCAAAAAATGATGCAAAATGGGTGCATTTTAGCAGTCGAATGCACTATTTCCTGGTATCAAACTTCGGGTGGATTTTTTTGCAATGAACGCATCCAATCTACCTCATTAGACCCTAGAACATGTTTGGCAGTGTTTTGGAGCATTTGCCCTACTGCACGAAAAATGATGCAAATCGGCTGCATTTCGGCACCCGAATGCCCTATTTCCGAGAAGCAAACTTTGGGTGGATTTTTTCTCAACGAAAGCATCCACTCTACGTCATTAGACCCTAGAACATGTTTGGGTGTGTTTTGGAATATTTTCCTACTTCACGAAAAACAATGCAAAATGGGTGCGTTTCGGCACCCGAATGCACTACTTCCGGGTATTGAACTTCGGGTGGTCTTTGTCACAATGAACGCATCTCTACCTCATTAGACCCTAGAGCATGTTTGGGAGTGTTTTAGAGTATTTCTCTACTTCACGAAAAACGATAGAAAACGGGTGCCTGTCGGCACCCGAATGCACTATTTTCGGGTATCAAACTTTGGGTGGATTTTTTCACAACGAATGCGTCCAATCTACGTCATTAGACCCTAGAACATGTTCAGGAGTGATTTCGAGTATTCGGTTACGGCATGAAAAATGATGCAAAATGGGTCCATGTCAGCACTCGAACTTCGGGTGGATTTTTTTCGCAATGAACGCATCCAATCTACCTCATTATACCGTATAATATGTTTGGGAGTGTTTTGGAGCATTTCGCTACTGCATGAAAAACGATGCAAAATGGGTGCATTTCGGCACCCGAATGCACTATTTTCGTGTAGCGAATTTCAGGTGGATTTTTTCGCAACGAACGCATCCAATGTACCTCATTAGACCCTATAACATGTTTGGGACTGTTTTGGAGCATTTCGTTGCTACATGGAAAACAATGCAAAATGGGAGCATTTCAGCACCCGAATGCACTATTTCCGAGCAGTGAAGTTCGGGTGGATTTTTGCGCAATAAACGCATCTAATCTAACTCATTAGACCCTAGAACATGTTTGGTAGAGTTTTGGAGCATTTCATTACTCCACGAAAAATGATGCAAAACGGGTGCATTTCGGCACCTGAATGCACTATTTTCGTGTAGCAAATTTTGGGTGGATTTTTTCACAATGAACGCATCCAATGTACCTCATTAGACCCTAGAAAATGTTTGGGAGTATTTTGGTCGCATCTCATTACTGCACTGGGCACCCGAATGCACTATTTTGGAGTAGTGAAGTTCAGGTGGATTTTTTCACAACGAACACATCGAATCTACCTCATTATACCCTAGAACATGTTTGGGAGTGTTTTGGAGCATTTTGATAGTGCATGAAAAAAGATGCAAAATGGGTGCATTTCGGCACCTGAATGCACTATTTCTGGGTAGCGAATTTCTGGTGGATTTTTTCGCAACAGTCACATCCAATCTACCTCATTGGACCCCACCTGTTTTGTAGTGTTTTGGAGCATTTCGTTATTGCATGAAAAACGATGCAAAATGGGTGCATTTCAGCACCCGAATGCACTATTTCCGAGTAGTGAATTTTGGGTGGATTTTTTCGCAACGAACGCATCCAATCTACCTCATTGGACCCTAGAACATGTTTGGGTGTGTATTGGAGCATTTCGTGCTGCACGTAAAATGATGCAAACTGGGTGCATTTCGGCACCCGAATGCACTATTTCCAGGTAGCAAAACTCAGGTGGACTTTTTTGCAACAAACGCATCCAATCTACCTCATTAGACCCTAGAACATGTTTGGGACTGTTTTGGAGCATTTCATTGCTGCAAGGAAAATGATGCAAAATGGGTGCATTTCGGCACCCGAATGCACTATTTCCGAGTAGTGAAGTTCGGGTGGATTTTTGCGCAATGAACGCATGTAATCTAACTCATTAGACCCTAGAACATGTTTGGTGGTGTTTTGGAGCATTTCGTTACTGCACGAAAAACGATGCAAAACGGGTGCATTTCGGCACCCGAATGCATTGTTTCCGGGTAGCGAAACTCGGGCGGATTTTTACGCAACGAACGCATGCAATCTTCCTAAATATACACTAGAACATGTTTGGGAGTGCTTTTGGGCATTCGGTTACGGCACGAAAAATGATGCAAAACGGGTGCATTTCGGCACCAGAATGCACTATTTCCGGGTAGCGAAACTCGGGTGGATTTTTTCGCAACGAACGCATGCAATCTTCCTAATTATACCCTAGAACATGTTTGGGAGTGTTTTAGGGCATTCGGTTACGGCACGAAAAATGATGCAAAACAGGTGCATTTCGGCACCCGAATGCACTATTTCCAGGTAGCGAAACTCGGGTGGATTTTTTCGCAACGAACGCATCCAATCTTCCTAATTATACCCTAGAACATGTTTGGGAGTGTTTTTGGGCATTCGGTTACGGCACGAAAAACGATGCAAAACGGGTGCATTTCGGCACCCGAATGCACTATTTCCAGGTAGCGAAACTCGGGTGGATTTTTTCGCAACGAACGCATGCAATCTTCCTAATTATACCCTAGAACATGTTTGGCAGTGCTTTTGAGCATTCGGTTACGGCACGAAAAACGATGCAAAAACGGGTGCATTTCGGCACCCGAATGCTCTATTTCCGGGTAGCGAAACTCGGGTGGATTTTTTCGCAACGAACGCATGCAATCTTCCTAATTATACCCTAGAACATGTTTGGGAGTGGTTTTGAGCATTCGGTTATGGCACGAAAAACGATGAAAAACGGGTGCATTTCGGCACCCGAATGCAGTATTTCCGGGTAGCGAAACTCGGGTGGATTTTTTCGCAACGAACGCATGCAATCTTCCTAATTAGACCCTAGAACATGTTTGGGAGTGTTTTTGAGCATTCGGTTACGGCATGAAAAATGATGCAAAACGGGTGCATTTCGGCACCCGAATACACTATTTCCGGGTAGCGAAACTCAGGTGGACTTTTTTGCAACAAACGCATCCAATCTACCTCATTAGACCCTAGAACATGTTTGGGACTGTTTTGAAGCATTTCGTTGCTGCAAGGAAAATGATGCAAAACGGGTGCATTTCGGCACCAGAATGCACTATTTCCGAGTAGCGAAGTTCGGGTGGATTTTTTCGCAACGAACGCATCCAATCTTCCTAATTATACCCTAGAACATGTTTGGGAGTGTAATTGGGCATTCGGTTACGACAAGAAAAATGATGCAAAATGGGTGCATTTCGGCACCCGAATGCACTATTTCCGGGTAGCGAAACTCGGGCGGATTTTTTCGCAACGAACGCATCCACTCTTCCTAATTATACCCTAGAACTTGTTTGGGAGTGTCTTTGGGCATTCGGTTCCGGCACGAAAAATGATGCAAAACGGGTGCATTTCGGCATCCGAATGCACTATTTCCGGGTAGCGAAACTCGGGTGGATTTTTTCGCAACGAAGGCATGCAATCTTCCTAATTAGACCCTAGAACATGTTTGGGAGTGTTTTTCAGCATTCGAATCCGGCACGAAAAACGATGCAAAACGGGTGCATTTCGGCACCCGAATGCACTATTGCCGGGTAGCGAAACTCGGGTGGATTTTTTCGCAACGAACGCATGCAATCTTCCTAATTATACCCTAGAACATGTTTGGCAGTGGTTTTAAGCATTTGGTTACGGCACGAAAAATGATGCAAAACAGGTGCATTTCGGCACCCGAATGAACTATTTCCGGGTAGCGAAACTCGGGTGGATTTTTTCGAAACGAACGCATGCCATCTGCCTAATTAGACCCTAGAACATGTTTGGGAGTGTTTTTGAGCATTCCGTTACGGCACGAAAAATGATGCAAAACGGGTGCATTTCGGCACCTGAATGCACTATTTCCGGGTAGCGAAACTCGGGTGCATTTTTTCCCAACGAACGCATGCCAGCTTCCTATATATACACTAGAACATGTTTGTGAGTGTTTTTGGGCATTCGGTTCCGGCACGAAAACTGATGCAAAACGGGTGCATTTCGGCACCCGAATGCACTGTTTCCGAGTAGCGAAGTTCGGGTGGATTTTTTCGCAACGAACGCATCCAATCTTCCTAATTATACCCTAGAACATGTTTGGGAGTGTAATTGGGCATTCGGTTACGACACGAAAAATGATGC
>NC_028456.1:7731726-7734297 GCF_000263155.2 Setaria italica | reverse complement strand
GGGTGCATTTCGGCACCCGAATGCACTATTTCCGGGTAACGAAACTCGGGCGGATTTTTTCGCAACGAACGCATCCACTCTTCCTAATTATACCCTAGAACTTGTTTGGGAGTGTCTTTGAGCATTGGGTTACGGCACGAAAAATGATGCAAAACGGGTGCATTTCGGCACACGAATGCACTATTTTCGGGTAGCGAAACTCGGGTGGATTTTTTCGCAATGAACGCATGCAATCTTCATAATTATACCCTAGAACATGTTTGGGAGTGTCTTTGAGCATTGGGTTACGGCACAAAAAACGATGCAAAACGTGTGCATTTCGGCACACGAATGCACTATTTCAAGGTAGCGAAACTCGGGTGGATTTTTTCGCAACGAACGCATGCAATCTTCCTAATTATACCCTAGAACATGTTTGGCAGTGGTTTTAAGCATTTGGTTACGGCACGAAAAATGATGCAAAACAGGTGCATTTCGGCACCCGAATGAACTATTTTCGGGTAGCGAAACTCGGGTGGATTTTTTCGAAACGAACGCATGCCATCTGCCTAATTAGACCCTAGAACATGTTTGGGAGTGTTTTTGAGCATTCCGTTACGGCACGAAAAATGATGCAAAACGGGTGCATTTCGGCACCTGAATGCACTATTTCCGGGTAGCGAAACTCGGGTGCATTTTTTCCCAACGAACGCATGCAATCTTCCTATATATACACTAGAATATGTTTGTGACTGTTTTTGGGCATTCGGTTCCGGCACGAAAACTGATGCAAAACGGGTGCATTTCGGCACCCAAATGCACTGTTTCCGAGTAGCGAAGTTCGGGTGGATTTTTTCGCAACGAACGCATCCATCTCCTAATTATACCCTAGAACATGTTTGGGAGTGTAATTGGGCATTCGGTTACGACACGAAAAATGATGCAAAACGGGTGCATTTCGGCACCCGAATGCACTATTTCCGGGTAGCGAAACTCGGGCGGATTTTTTCGCAACGAACGCATCCACTCTTCCTAATTATACCCCTAGAACTTGTTTGGGAGTGTCTTTGAGCATTGGGTTACGGCACGAAAAATGATGCAAAACGGGTGCATTTCGGCACACGAATGCACTATTTTCGGGTAGCGAAACTCGGGTGGATTTTTTCGCAATGAACGCATGCAATCTTCATAATTATACCCTAGAACATGTTTGGGAGTGTCTTTGAGCATTGGGTTACGGCACAAAAAACGATGCAAAACGTGTGCATTTCGGCACACGAATGCACTATTTCCAGGTAGCGAAACTCGGGTGGATTTTTTCGCAACGAACGCATGCAATCTTCCTAATTATACCCTAGAACATGTTTGGCAGTGGTTTTAAGCATTTGGTTACGGCACGAAAAATGATGCAAAACAGGTGCATTTCGGCACCCGAATGAACTATTTCCGGGTAGCGAAACTCGGGTGGATTTTTTCGAAACGAACGCATGCCATCTGCCTAATTAGACCCTAGAACATGTTTGGGAGTGTTTTTGAGCATTCCGTTACGGCACGAAAAATGATGCAAAACGGGTGCATTTCGGCACCTGAATGCACTATTTCCGGGTAGCGAAACTCGGGTGCATTTTTTCGCCAACGAACGCATGCAATCTTCCTATATATACACTAGAATATGTTTGTGACTGTTTTTGGGCATTCGGTTCCGGCACGAAAACTGATGCAAAACGGGTGCATTTCGGCACCCAAATGCACTGTTTCCGAGTAGCGAAGTTCGGGTGGATTTTTTCGCAACGAACGCATCCAATCTTCCTAATTATACCCTAGAACATGTTTGGGAGTGTAATTGGGCATTCGGTTACGACACGAAAAATTATGCAAAACGGGTGCATTTCGGCACCCGAATGCACTATTTCCGGGTAGCGAAACTCGGGCGGATTTTTTCGCAACGAACGCATCCACTCTTCCTAATTATACCCTAGAACTTGTTTGGGAGTGTCTTTGAGCATTGGGTTACGGCACGAAAAATGATGCAAAACGGGTGCATTTCGGCACACGAATGCACTATTTTCGGGTAGCGAAACTCGGGTGGATTTTTTCGCAATGAACGCATGCAATCTTCATAATTATACCCTAGAACATGTTTGGGAGTGTCTTTGAGCATTGGGTTACGGCACAAAAAACGATGCAAAACGTGTGCATTTCGGCACACGAATGCACTATTTCCAGGTAGCGAAACTCGGGTGGATTTTTTCGCAACGAACGCATGCAATCTTCCTAATTATACCCTAGAACATGTTTGGCAGTGGTTTTAAGCATTTGGTTACGGCACGAAAAATGATGCAAAACAGGTGCATTTCGGCACCCGAATGAACTATTTCCGGGTAGCGAAACTCGGGTGGATTTTTTCGAAACGAACGCATGCCATCTGCCTAATTAGACCCTAGAACATGTTTGGGAGTGTTTTTGAGCATTCCGTTACGGCACGAAAAATGATGCAAAACGGGTGCATTTCGGCACCTGAATGCACTATTTCCGGGTAGCGAAACTCGGGTGCATTTTTTCCCAACGAACGCATGCCAGCTTCCTATATAT
>NC_028456.1:7718024-7720143 GCF_000263155.2 Setaria italica | reverse complement strand
GGTGCATTTCAGCACCCGAATGCTCTATTTCCGAGTTGCAAAACTCGGGTGGATTTTTTCACAACGAACGCATGCAATCTTCCTAAATATACACTAGAACATGTTTGGGAGTGTTTTTGGGCATTCGGTTCCGGCACGAAAAATGATGCAAAACGGGTGCATTTCGGCACCCGAATGCACTATTGCCGAGTAGCAAAACTCGGGTGGATTTTTTCACAACGAACGCATGCAATCTTCCTAAATATACACTAGAACATGTTTGGGATTGTTTTTGGGCATTCAGTTCCGGCACGAAAAAGAATGCAAAACGGGTGCATTTCGGAACACGAATGCACTATTTCCCGGTAGCGAAACTCGGGTGGATTTTTTAGCAACGAACGCATGCAATCTTCCTAATTAGACCCTAGAACACGTTTGGGAGTGTTTTTGAGCATTCGGTTACGGCACGAAAAATGATGCAAAACGGGTGCATTTCGGCACCCGAATACACTATTTCCGGGTAGCGAAACTCAGGTGGACTTTTTTGCAACAAACGCATCCAATCTACCTCATTAGACCCTAGAACATGTTTGGGACTGTTTTGGAGCATTTCGTTGCTGCAAGGAAAAGGATGCAAAACGGGTGCATTTCGGCACCCGAATGCACTGTTTCCGAGTAGCGAAGTTCGGGTGGATTTTTTCGCAACGAACGCATCCCATCTTCCTAATTATACCCTAGAACATGTTTGGGAGTGTAATTGGGCATTCGGTTACGACACGAAAAATGATGCAAAACGGGTGCATTTCGGCACCCGAATGCACTATTTCCGGGTAGCGAAAGTCGGGTGGATTTTTTCGCAACGAACGCATCCACTCTTCCTAATTATACCCTAGAACATGTTTGGGAGTGTCTTTGAGCATTGGGTTACGGCACGAAAAATGATGCAAAACGGGTGCATTTCGGCACACGAATGCACTATTTCTGGGTAGCGAAACTCGGGTGGATTTTTTCGCAACGAACGCATCCAATCTTCCTAATTATACCCTAGAACATGTTTGGGAGTGTTTTTGGGCATTCGGTTCCGGCACGAAAAATAATGCAAAACGGGTGCATTTCGGCACCCGAATGCACTCTTTCCGTGTAGCGAAACTCGGGTGGATTTTTTCGCAACGAACGCATGCAATCTTCCTAAATATACAGTAGAACATGTTTGGGAGTGTTTTTGGGCATTCGGTTACGGCACAAAAAATGATGCAAAATGGGATGCATTTCGGCACCCGAATGCACTATTTCCGGGTAGCGAAACTCGGGTGGATTTTTTCACAACGAACGCATCCCAATCTTCCTAATTATACCCTAGAACATGTTAGGGAGTGTTTTTGGGCATTCGGTTCCGGCACGAAAAACGATGCAAAACGGGTGCATTTCGGCACCCGAATGCACTATTGCCGGGTAGCGAAACTCGGGTGGATTTTTTCGCAACGAATGCATGCAATCTTCCTAAATATACACTAGAACATGTTTGGGAGTATTTTGGGGCATTCGGTTCCGGCACGAAAAATGATGCAAAACGGGTGCATTTCAGCACCCGAATGCACTATTTCCGAGTTGCAAAACTCGGGTGGATTTTTTCACAACGAACGCATGCAATCTTCCTAAATATACACTAGAACATGTTTGGGAGTGTTTTTGGGCATTCGGTTCCGGCACGAAAAATGATGCAAAACGAGTGCATTTCGGCACCCGAATGCACTATTGCCGAGTAGCAAAACTCGGGTGGATTTTTTCACAACGAACGCATGCAATCTTCCTAAATATACACTAGAACATGTTTGGGAGTGTTTTTTGGGCATTCAGTTTCCGGCACGAAAAAGAATGCAAAACGGGTGCATTTCGGAACACGAAATGCACTATTTCCCGGTAGCCAAACTCGGGGTGGATTTTTTTAGCAACGAACGCATGCAATCTTCCTAATTAACCCCTAGAACATGTTGGGGAGTGTTTTTGAGCATTTCGGTTACGCACGAAAAATGATGCAAAACTGGTGCATTTCGGCACCCGAATGCACTATTTTCGGGTAGCGAAACTTCTGGTGGACTTTTTTTGCAACGAACGCATCGATCTATCCTAATAAGACACA
>NC_028456.1:7705682-7717924 GCF_000263155.2 Setaria italica | reverse complement strand
GCAACCAAATGCACTATTTTCGGGTAGCGAAACTCGGGTGGATTTTTTCGCAATGAACGTATCCAATCTACCTAATTATTCCCTAGAACATGTTTCGGAGTGTTTTTGAGCATTCGGTTACGGCACGAAAAACGATGCAAAACGGGTGCATTTCGGCACCCGAATGCACTAGTTCCGGGTAGCGAAACTCGGGTGGATTTTTTCGCAATGAACGCATGCAATCTTCCTAACTATACCCTAGAACATGTTTGGGAGTGTTTTTGGGCATTCGGTTACGGCACAAAAAACGATGCAAAACTGGTGCATTTCGGCACCCGAATGCACTATTTCCGGGTAGCGAAACTCGGGTGGATTTTTTCACAACGAACGCATCCAATCTTCCTAATTATACCCTAGAACATGTTAGGGAGTGTTTTTGGGCATTCGGTTCCGGCACGAAAAACGATGCAAAACGGGTGCATTTCGGCACCCGAATGCACTATTGCCGGGTAGCGAAACTCGGGTGGATTTTTTCGCAACGAACGCATGCAATCTTCCTAAATATACACTAGAACATGTTTGGGAGTATTTTGGGGCATTCGGTTCCGGCACGAAAAATGATGCAAAACGGGTGCATTTCGGCACCCGAATGCACTATTTCCGGGTAGCGAAACTCAGGTGGATTTTTTAGCAACGAACGCATGCAATCTACCTCATTAGACCCTAGAACATGTTTGGGAGTGTTTTTGAGCATTTCGTTGCTGCAAGGAAAAGGATGCAAAACGGGTGCATTTCGGCACCCGAATGCACTGTTTCCGAGTAGCGAAGTTCGGGTGGATTTTTTCGCAACGAACGCATCCCATCTTCCTAATTATACCCTAGAACATGTTTGGGAGTGTAATTGGGCATTCGGTTACGACACGAAAAATGATGCAAAACGGGTGCATTTCGGCACCCGAATGCACTATTTCCGGGTAGCGAAAGTCGGGTGGATTTTTTCGCAACGAACGCATCCACTCTTCCTAATTATACCCTAGAACATGTTTGGGAGTGTCTTTGAGCATTGGGTTACGGCACGAAAAATGATGCAAAACGGGTGCATTTCGGCACACGAATGCACTATTTCTGGGTAGCGAAACTCGGGTGGATTTTTTCGCAACGAACGCATCCAATCTTCCTAATTATACCCTAGAACATGTTTGGGAGTGTTTTTGGGCATTCGGTTCCGGCACGAAAAATAATGCAAAACGGGTGCATTTCGGCACCCGAATGCACTCTTTCCGGGTAGCGAAACTCGGGTGGATTTTTTCGCAACGAACGCATGCAATCTTCCTAAATATACAGTAGAACATGTTTGGGAGTGTTTTTGGGCATTCGGTTACGGCACAAAAAATGATGCAAAATGGGTGCATTTCGGCACCCGAATGCACTATTTCCGGGTAGCGAAACTCGGGTGGATTTTTTCACAACGAACGCATCCAATCTTCCTAATTATACCCTAGAACATGTTAGGGAGTGTTTTTGGGCATTCGGTTCCGGCACGAAAAATGATGCAAAACGGGTGCATTTCGGCACCCGAATGCACTATTGCTGGGTAGCGAAACTCGGGTGGATTTTTTCGCAACGAATGCATGCAATCTTCCTAAATATACACTAGAACATGTTTGGGAGTATTTTGGGGCATTCGGTTCCGGCACGAAAAATGATGCAAAACGGGTGCATTTCAGCACCCGAATGCACTATTTCCGAGTTGCAAAACTCGGGTGGATTTTTTCACAACGAACGCATGCAATCTTCCTAAATATACACTAGAACATGTTTGGGAGTGTTTTTGGGCATTCGGTTCCGGCACGAAAAGTGATGCAAAACGGGTGCATTTCGGCACCCGAATGCACTATTGCCGAGTAGCAAAACTCGGGTGGATTTTTTCACAACGAACGCATGCAATCATCCTAAATATACACTAGAACATGTTTGGGAGTGTTTTTGGGCATTCAGTTCCGGCACGAAAAAGAATGCAAAACGGGTGCATTTCGGAACACGAATGCACTATTTCCCGGTAGCGAAACTCGGGTGGATTTTTTAGCAACGAACGCATGCAATCTTCCTAATTAGACCCTAGAACATGTTTGGGAGTGTTTTTGAGCATTCGGTTACGGCACGAAAAATGATGCAAAACGGGTGCATTTCGGCACCCGAATGCACTATTTCCGGGTAGCGAAACTCAGGTGGACTTTTTTGCAACAAACGCATCCAATCTACCTCATTAGACCCTAGAACATGTTTGGGACTGTTTTGGAGCATTTCGTTGCTGCAAGGAAAAGGATGCAAAACGGGTGCATTTCGGCACCCGAATGCACTGTTTCCGAGTAGCGAAGTTCGGGTGGATTTTTTCGCAACGAACGCATCCCATCTTCCTAATTATACCCTAGAACATGTTTGGGAGTGTAATTGGGCATTCGGTTACGACACGAAAAATGATGCAAAACGGGTGCATTTCGGCACCCGAATGCACTATTTCCGGGTAGCGAAAGTCGGGTGGATTTTTTCGCAACGAACGCATCCACTCTTCCTAATTATACCCTAGAACATGTTTGGGAGTGTCTTTGAGCATTGGGTTACGGCACGAAAAATGATGCAAAACGGGTGCATTTCGGCACACGAATGCACTATTTCTGGGTAGCGAAACTCGGGTGGATTTTTTCGCAACGAACGCATCCAATCTTCCTAATTATACCCTAGAACATGTTTGGGAGTGTTTTTGGGCATTCGGTTCCGGCACGAAAAATGATGCAAAACGGGTGCATTTCGGCACCCGAATGCACTCTTTCCGGGTAGCGAAACTCGGGTGGATTTTTTCGCAACGAACGCATGCAATCTTCCTAAATATACAGTAGAACATGTTTGGGAGTGTTTTTGGGCATTCGGTTACGGCACAAAAAATGATGCAAAATGGGTGCATTTCGGCACCCGAATGCACTATTTCCGGGTAGCGAAACTCGGGTGGATTTTTTCACAACGAACGCATCCAATCTTCCTAATTATACCCTAGAACATGTTAGGGAGTGTTTTTGGGCATTCGGTTCCGGCACGAAAAATGATGCAAAACGGGTGCATTTCGGCACCCGAATGCACTATTGCCGGGTAGCGAAACTCGGGTGGATTTTTTCGCAACGAATGCATGCAATCTTCCTAAATATACACTAGAACATGTTTGGGAGTATTTTGGGGCATTCGGTTCCGGCACGAAAAATGATGCAAAACGGGTGCATTTCAGCACCCGAATGCTCTATTTCCGAGGAGCAAAACTCGGGTGGATTTTTTCGCAACGAACGCATGCAATCTTCCTAAATATACACTAGAACATGTTTGGGAGTGTTTTTGGGCATTCGGTTCCGGCACGAAAAATGATGCAAAACGGGTGCATTTCGGCACCCGAATGCACTATTGCCGAGTAGCAAAACTCGGGTGGATTTTTTCACAACGAACGCATGCAATCTTCCTAAATATACACTAGAACATGTTTGGGAGTGTTTTTGGGCATTCAGTTCCGGCACGAAAAAGAATGCAAAACGGGTGCATTTCGGAACACGAATGCACTATTTCCCGGTAGCGAAACTCGGGTGGATTTTTTAGCAACGAACGCATGCAATCTTCCTAATTAGACCCTAGAACATGTTTGGGAGTGTTTTTGAGCATTCGGTTACGGCACGAAAAATGATGCAAAACGGGTGCATTTCGGCACCCGAATGCACTATTTCCGGGTAGCGAAACTCAGGTGGACTTTTTTGCAACAAACGCATCCAATCTACCTCATTAGACCCTAGAACATGTTTGGGACTGTTTTGGAGCATTTCGTTGCTGCAAGGAAAAGGATGCAAAACGGGTGCATTTCGGCACCCGAATGCACTGTTTCCGAGTAGCGAAGTTCGGGTGGATTTTTTCGCAACGAACGCATCCCATCTTCCTAATTATACCCTAGAACATGTTTGGGAGTGTAATTGGGCATTCGGTTACGACACGAAAAATGATGCAAAACGGGTGCATTTCGGCACCCGAATGCACTATTTCCGGGTAGCGAAACTCGGGTGGATTTTTTCGCAACGAACGCATCCACTCTTCCTAATTATACCCTAAAACATGTTTGGGAGTGTCTTTGAGCATTGGGTTACGGCACGAAAAATGATGCAAAACGGGTGCATTTCGGCACACGAATGCACTATTTCTGGGTAGCGAAACTCGGGTGGATTTTTTCGCAACGAACGCATCCAATCTTCCTAATTATACCCTAGAACATGTTTGGGAGTGTTTTTGGGCATTTGGTTTCGGCACGAAAAATGATGCAAAACGGGTGCATTTCGGCACCCGAATGCACTCTTTCCGGGTAGCGAAACTCGGGTGGATTTTTTCGCAACGAACGCATGCATTCTTCCTAAATATATAGTAGAACATGTTTGGGAGTGTTTTTGGGCATTCGGTTACGGCACAAAAAATGATGCAAAATGGGTGCATTTCGGCACCCGAATGCACTATTTCCGGGTAGCGAAACTCGGGTGGATTTTTTCACAGCGAACGCATCAAATCTTCCTAATTATACCCTAGAACATGTTAGGGAGTGTTTTTGGGCATTCGGTTCCGGCACGAAAAACGATGCAAAACGGGTGCATTTCGGCACCCGAATGCACTATTGCCGGGTAGCGAAACTCGGGTGGATTTTTTCGCAACGAATGCATGCAATCTTCCTAAATATACACTAGAACATGTTTGGGAGTATTTTGGGGCATTCGGTTCCGGCACGAAAAATGATGCAAAACGGGTGCATTTCAGCACCCGAATGCACTATTTCCGAGTTGCAAAACTCGGGTGGATTTTTTCACAACGAACGCATGCAATCTTCCTAAATATACACTAGAACATGTTTGGGAGTGTTTTTGGGCATTCGGTTCCGGCACGAAAAATGATGCAAAACGGGTGCATTTCGGCACCCGAATGCACTATTGCCGAGTAGCAAAACTCGGGTGGATTTTTTCACAACGAACGCATGCAATCTTCCTAAATATACACTAGAACATGTTTGGGATTGTTTTTGGGCATTCAGTTCCGGCACGAAAAAGAATGCAAAACGGGTGCATTTCGGAACACGAATGCACTATTTCCCGGTAGCGAAACTCGGGTGGATTTTTTAGCAACGAACGCATGCAATCTTCCTAATTAGACCCTAGAACACGTTTGGGAGTGTTTTTGAGCATTCGGTTACGGCACGAAAAATGATGCAAAACGGGTGCATTTCGGCACCCGAATACACTATTTCCGGGTAGCGAAACTCAGGTGGACTTTTTTGCAACAAACGCATCCAATCTACCTCATTAGACCCTAGAACATGTTTGGGACTGTTTTGGAGCATTTCGTTGCTGCAAGGAAAAGGATGCAAAACGGGTGCATTTCGGCACCCGAATGCACTGTTTCCGAGTAGCGAAGTTCGGGTGGATTTTTTCGCAACGAACGCATCCCATCTTCCTAATTATACCCTAGAACATGTTTGGGAGTGTAATTGGGCATTCGGTTACGACACGAAAAATGATGCAAAACGGGTGCATTTCGGCACCCGAATGCACTATTTCCGGGTAGCGAAACTCGGGTGGATTTTTTCGCAACGAACGCATCCACTCTTCCTAATTATACCCTAAAACATGTTTGGGAGTGTCTTTGAGCATTGGGTTACGGCACGAAAAATGATGCAAAACGGGTGCATTTCGGCACACGAATGCACTATTTCCGGGTAGCGAAACTCGGGTGGATTTTTTCGCAACGAACGCATCCAATCTTCCTAATTATACCCTAGAACATGTTTGGGAGTGTTTTTGGGCATTCGGTTCCGGCACGAAAAATGATGCAAAACGGGTGCATTTCGGCACCCGAATGCACTCTTTCCGGGTAGCGAAACTCGGGTGGATTTTTTCGCAACGAACGCATGCAATCTTCCTAAATATACAGTAGAACATGTTTGGGAGTGTTTTTGGGCATTCGGTTACGGCACAAAAAATGATGCAAAATGGGTGCATTTCGGCACCCGAATGCACTATTTCCGGGTAGCGAAACTCGGGTGGATTTTTTCACAACGAACGCATCCAATCTTCCTAATTATACCCTAGGACATGTTAGGGAGTGTTTTTGGGCATTCGGTTCCGGCACGAAAAATGATGCAAAACGGGTGCATTTCGGCACCCGAATGCACTATTGCCGGGTAGCGAAACTCGGGTGGATTTTTTCGCAACGAATGCATGCAATCTTCCTAAATATACACTAGAACATGTTTGGGAGTATTTTGGGGCATTCGGTTCCGGCACGAAAAATGATGCAAAACGGGTGCATTTCAGCACCCGAATGCACTATTTCCGAGTTGCAAAACTCGGGTGGATTTTTTCACAACGAACGCATGCAATCTTCCTAAATATACACTAGAACATGTTTGGGAGTGTTTTTGGGCATTCGGTTCCGGCACGAAAAGTGATGCAAAACGGGTGCATTTCGGCACCCGAATGCACTATTGCCGAGTAGCAAAACTCGGGTGGATTTTTTCACAACGAACGCATGCAATCTTCCTAAATATACACTAGAACATGTTTGGGATTGTTTTTGGGCATTCAGTTCCGGCACGAAAAAGAATGCAAAACGGGTGCATTTCGGAACACGAATGCACTATTTCCCGGTAGCGAAACTCGGGTGGATTTTTTAGCAACGAACGCATGCAATCTTCCTAATTAGACCCTAGAACATGTTTGGGAGTGTTTTTGAGCATTCGGTTACGGCACGAAAAATGATGCAAAACGGGTGCATTTCGGCACCCGAATACACTATTTCCGGGTAGCGAAACTCAGGTGGACTTTTTTGCAACAAACGCATCCAATCTACCTCATTAGACCCTAGAACATGTTTGGGACTGTTTTGGAGCATTTCGTTGCTGCAAGGAAAAGGATGCAAAACGGGTGCATTTCGGCACCCGAATGCACTGTTTCCGAGTAGCGAAGTTCGGGTGGATTTTTTCGCAACGAACGCATCCCATCTTCCTAATTATACCCTAGAACATGTTTGGGAGTGTAATTGGACATTCGGTTACGACACGAAAAATGATGCAAAACGGGTGCATTTCGGCACCCGAATGCACTATTTCCGGGTAGCGAAAGTCGGGTGGATTTTTTCGCAACGAACGCATCCACTCTTCCTAATTATACCCTAAAACATGTTTGGGAGTGTCTTTGAGCATTGGGTTACGGCACGAAAAATGATGCAAAACGGGTGCATTTCGGCACACGAATGCACTATTTCTGGGTAGCGAAACTCGGGTGGATTTTTTCGCAACGAACGCATCCAATCTTCCTAATTATACCCTAGAACATGTTTGGGAGTGTTTTTGGGCATTTGGTTTCGGCACGAAAAATGATGCAAAACGGGTGCATTTCGGCACCCGAATGCACTCTTTCCGGGTTGCGAAACTCGGGTGGATTTTTTCGCAACGAACGCATGCAATCTTCCTAAATATACAGTAGAACATGTTTGGGAGTGTTTTTGGGCATTCGGTTACGGCACAAAAAATGATGCAAAATGGGTGCATTTCGGCACCCGAATGCACTATTTCCAGGTAGCGAAACTCGGGTGGATTTTTTCACAACGAACGCATCCAATCTTCCTAATTATACCCTAGAACATGTTAGGGAGTGTTTTTGGGCATTCGGTTCCGGCACGAAAAATGATGCAAAACGGGTGCATTTCGGCACCCGAATGCACTATTGCCGGGTAGCGAAACTCGGGTGGATTTTTTCGCAACGAATGCATGCAATCTTCCTAAATATACACTAGAACATGTTTGGGAGTATTTTGGGGCATTCGGTTCCGGCACGAAAAATGATGCAAAACGGGTGCATTTCAGCACCCGAATGCTCTATTTCCGAGTTGCAAAACTCGGGTGGATTTTTTCACAACGAACGCATGCAATCTTCCTAAATATACACTAGAACATGTTTGGGAGTGTTTTTGGGCATTCGGTTCCGGCACGAAAAATGATGCAAAACGGGTGCATTTCGGCACCCGAATGCACTATTTCCGGGTAGCGAAACTCGGGTGGATTTTTTCGCAACGAACGCATGCAATCTTCCTAATTATACCCTAGAACATGTTTGGGAGTGTTTTTGGGCATTCGGTTCCGGCACGAAAAATGATGCAAAACGGGTGCATTTCGGCACCCGAATGCACTCTTTCCGGGTAGCGAAACTCGGGTGGATTTTTTCGCAACGAACGCATGCAATCTTCCTAAATATACAGTAGAACATGTTTGGGAGTGTTTTTGGGCATTCGGTTACGGCACAAAAAATGATGCAAAATGGGTGCATTTCGGCACCCGAATGCACTATTTCCGGGTAGCGAAACTCGGGTGGATTTTTTCACAACGAACGCATCCAATCTTCCTAATTATACCCTAGAACATGTTAGGGAGTGTTTTTGGGCATTCGGTTCCGGCACGAAAAATGATGCAAAACGGGTGCATTTCGGCACCCGAATGCACTATTGCCGGGTAGCGAAACTCGGGTGGATTTTTTCGCAACGAATGCATGCAATCTTCCTAAATATACACTAGAACATGTTTGGGAGTATTTTGGGGCATTCGGTTCCGGCACGAAAAATGATGCAAAACGGGTGCATTTCAGCACCCGAATGCTCTATTTCCGAGTTGCAAAACTCGGGTGGATTTTTTCACAACGAACGCATGCAATCTTCCTAAATATACACTAGAACATGTTTGGGAGTGTTTTTGGGCATTCGGTTCCGGCACGAAAAATGATGCAAAACGGGTGCATTTCGGCACCCGAATGCACTATTGCCGAGTAGCAAAACTCGGGTGGATTTTTTCACAACGAACGCATGCAATCTTCCTAAATATACACTAGAACATGTTTGGGATTGTTTTTGGGCATTCAGTTCCGGCACGAAAAAGAATGCAAAACGGGTGCATTTCGGAACACGAATGCACTATTTCCCGGTAGCGAAACTCGGGTGGATTTTTTAGCAACGAACGCATGCAATCTTCCTAATTAGACCCTAGAACACGTTTGGGAGTGTTTTTGAGCATTCGGTTACGGCACGAAAAATGATGCAAAACGGGTGCATTTCGGCACCCGAATGGACTATTTCCGGGTAGCGAAACTCAGGTGGACTTTTTTGCAACAAACGCATCCAATCTACCTCATTAGACCCTAGAACATGTTTGGGACTGTTTTGGAGCATTTCGTTGCTGCAAGGAAAAGGATGCAAAACGGGTGCATTTCGGCACCCGAATGCACTGTTTCCGAGTAGCGAAGTTCGGGTGGATTTTTTCGCAACGAACGCATCCCATCTTCCTAATTATACCCTAGAACATGTTTGGGAGTGTAATTGGGCATTCGGTTACGACACGAAAAATGATGCAAAACGGGTGCATTTCGGCACCCGAATGCACTATTTCCGGGTAGCGAAACTCGGGTGGATTTTTTCGCAACGAACGCATCCACTCTTCCTAATTATACCCTAAAACATGTTTGGGAGTGTCTTTGAGCATTGGGTTACGGCACGAAAAATGATGCAAAACGGGTGCATTTCGGCACACGAATGCACTATTTCTGGGTAGCGAAACTCGGGTGGATTTTTTCGCAACGAACGCATCCAATCTTCCTAATTATACCCTAGAACATGTTTGGGAGTGTTTTTGGGCATTTGGTTTCGGCACGAAAAATGATGCAAAACGGGTGCATTTCGGCACCCGAATGCACTCTTTCCGGGTAGCGAAACTCGGGTGGATTTTTTCGCAACGAACGCATGCAATCTTCCTAAATATACAGTAGAACATGTTTGGGAGTGTTTTTGGGCATTCGGTTACGGCACAAAAAATGATGCAAAATGGGTGCATTTCGGCACCCGAATGCACTATTTCCGGGTAGCGAAACTCGGGTGGATTTTTTCACAACGAACGCATCCAATCTTCCTAATTATACCCTAGAACATGTTAGGGAGTGTTTTTGGGCATTCGGTTCCGGCACGAAAAATGATGCAAAACGGGTGCATTTCGGCACCCGAATGCACTATTGCCGGGTAGCGAAACTCGGGTGGATTTTTTCGCAACGAATGCATGCAATCTTCCTAAATATACACTAGAACATGTTTGGGAGTATTTTGGGGCATTCGGTTCCGGCACGAAAAATGATGCAAAACGGGTGCATTTCAGCACCCGAATGCTCTATTTCCGAGTTGCAAAACTCGGGTGGATTTTTTCACAACGAACGCATGCAATCTTCCTAAATATACACTAGAACATGTTTGGGAGTGTTTTTGGGCATTCGGTTCCGGCACGAAAAGTGATGCAAAACGGGTGCATTTCGGCACCCGAATGCACTATTGCCGAGTAGCAAAACTCGGGTGGATTTTTTCACAACGAACGCATGCAATCTTCCTAAATATACACTAGAACATGTTTGGGAGTGTTTTTGGGCATTCAGTTCCGGCACGAAAAAGAATGCAAAACGGGTGCATTTCGGAACACGAATGCACTATTTCCCGGTAGCGAAACTCGGGTGGATTTTTTAGCAACGAACGCATGCATCTTCCTAATTATAGCCTAGAACATGTTTGGGAGTGTTTTTGAGCATTCCGGTTACGGCACGAAAACTGATGCAAAACGGGTGCATTTCGGCACCCGAATGCACTATTTCCGAGTAGCGAAACTCGGGTGGATTTTTTCGCCACGAACGCATGCTATCTTCATAATTATACCCTAGAACATGTTTGGGAGTGTCTTTGAGCATTGGGTTACGGCACGAAAAACGATGCAAAACGTGTGCATTTCGGCACACGAATGCACTATTTCCCGGTAGCGAAACTCGGGTGGATTGTTTCGCAACGAACGCATGCAATCTTCCTAAATATACACTAGAACATGTTTGGGAGTGTTTTTGGGCATTCGGCTCCGGCACGAAAAATGATGCAAAACGGGTGCATTTCGGCACCCGAATGCACTATTGCCGGGTAGCGAAACTCGGGAGGATTTTTTCGCAATGAACGCATGCAATCTTCCTAATTACACCCTAGAACATGTTTGGGAGTGTTTTTGAGCATTCGGTTCCGGCACGAAAAACGATGCAAAGTGGGTGCATTTCGGCACCCGAATGCACTATTGCCGGATAGCGAAAGTCGGGTGGATTTTTTCGCAACGAACGCATCCAATCTTCCTAATTAGAGCCTAGAACTTGTTTGGGAGTGTTTTTGGGCATTCGGTTACGGCACGAAAAAGAATGCAAAACGGGTGCATTTCGGAACACGAATGCACTATTTCCCGGTAGTGAAACTCAGGTGAATTTTTTAGCAACGAACGCATGCAATCTTCCTAATTATACCCTAGAACATGTTTGGGAGTGTTTTTGGGCATTCGGTTACGGCACGAAAAACGATGCAAAACGGGTGCATTTCAGCACCCGAATGCACTATTTCAAGGTAGCGAAACTCGGGTGGATTTTTTCGCAACGACCGCATGCAATCTTCCTAATTATACCCTAGAACATGTTTGGCAGTGCTTTTGAGCATTCGGTTACGGCACGAAAAACGATGCAAAACGGGTGCATTTCGGCACCCGAATGCTCTATTTCCGGGTAGCGAAACTCGGGTGGATTTTTTTCGCAACGAACGCATGCAATCTTCCTAATTATACCCTAGAACATGTGTGGGAGTGGTTTTGAGCATTCGGTTAGGGCACGAAAAACGATGAAAAATGGGTGCATTTCGGCACCCGAATGCAGTATTTCTGGGTAGCGAAACTCGGGTGGATTTTTTCGCGACAAACGCATGCAATCTTCCTAATTAGACCCTAGAACATGTTTGGGAGTGTTTTTGAGCATTCGGTTACGGCACGAAAAATGATGCAAAACGGGTGCATTTCGGCACCCGAATACACTATTTCCGGGTAGCGAAACTCAGGTGGACTTTTTTGCAACAAACGCATCCAATCTACCTCATTAGACCCTAGAACATGTTTGGGACTGTTTTGGAGCATTTCGTTGCTGCAAGGAAAAGGATGCAAAACGGGTGCATTTCGGCACCCGAATTCACTGTTTCCGAGTAGCGAAGTTCGGGTGGATTTTTTCGCAACGAACGCATCTAATCTTCCTAATTATACCCTAGAACATGTTTGGGAGTGTAATTGGGCATTCGGTTACGACACGAAAATGATGCAAACGGGTGCATTT